>NW_027195557.1:0-166432 GCF_038502225.1 Cherax quadricarinatus | reverse complement strand
CCCGTCTGATTAGATATTAGTACTAACTGTGCAATAATCTTTATGCTTATATTTGAATCATGCGAAAGGGACAGAACGCCACGAGTCATCGACCTTCGGTTCCTACTCCAAGAACAGCAGGCAACTTCCAGTGATACTTTTATCATTACAGGCTCTACCAGGTGGCCTCCCAGTGTCACACTGGAGGGTTACTTGACTTGCCCCAAGATGATCCAATTTTCATTGAGTGATGAGACACTACCACGGGAGACACAATTGAGTATTGAGACACTACCACGGGAGACACTTTTGAGTGGTGAGACACTGCAACAGGAGACACAACTGAGTATTGAGACACTACCACGGGAGACACTTTTGAGTGGTGAGACACTGCAACAGGAGACACCATTGAGTGGTGAGACACAACCACGGGAGACACAATTGAGTGGTGAGACACAACCACGGGAGACACCATTGAGTGGTGAGACACTACAACAGGAGACACCATTGAGTGGTGAGACACTACCACAGGAGACACCATTGAGTGGTGAGACACTACCACAGGAGACACCATTGAGTGGTGAGACACTACCACAGGAGACACCATTGAGTGGTGAGACACTACCACAGGAGAGAGTGGTGAGACACAACCACAGGAGACACCATTGAGTGGTGAGACACATTGAGTGGTGAGACACAACCACAGGAGAAACCATTGAGTGATGAGACACTACCACAGGAGACACCATTGAGTGGTGAGACACTTGGAGACACCATTGAGTGGTGAGACACTACCACAGGAGACACCATTGAGTGGTGTGGTGAGACACTACAACAGGAGACACCATTGAGTGGTGAGACACTACCACAGGAGACACCATTGAGTGGTGAGACACACCACAGGAGACACCATTGAGTGGTGAGACACTACCACAGGAGACACCATTGAGTGGTGAGACACTACCACAGGAGACACCATTGAGTGGTGAGACACTACCACAGGAGACACCATTGAGTGGTGAGACACTACCACAGGAGACACCATTGAGTGGTGAGACACTACCACAGGAGACACCATTGAGTGGTGAGACACTACCACAGGAGACACCATTGAGTGGTGAGACACTACCACAGGAGACACCATTGAGTGGTGAGACACTACCACAGGAGGCACCATTGAGTGGTGAGACACTACCACAGGAGACACCATTGAGTGGTGAGACACTACCACAGGAGACACCATTGAGTGGTGAGACACTACCACAGGAGACACCATTGAGTGGTGAGACACTACCACAGGAGACACCATTGAGTGGTGAGACACAACCACAGGAGACACCATTGAGTGGTGAGACACTACCACAGGAGACACCATTGAGTGGTGAGACACTACCACAGGAGACACCATTGAGTGGTGAGACACTACAACAGGAGACACCATTGAGTGGTGAGACACCATTGAGTGGTGAGACACTACCACAGGAGACACCATTGAGTGGTGAGACACAACCACAGGAGACACCATTGAGTGGTGAGACACTACAACAGGAGACACCATTGAGTGGTGAGACACTACCACAGGAGACACCATTGAGTGGTGAGACACTACCACAGGAGACACCATTGAGTGGTGAGACACTACCACAGGAGACACCATTGAGTGGTGAGACACAACCACAGGAGACACCATTGAGTGGTGAGACACAACCACCACAGAGAGAGACACTACATTGAGTGGTGAGACACAACCACATGAGACACCATTGAGTGGTGAGACACAACCACAGGAGACACCATTGAGTGATGAGACACTACCACAGGAGACACCATTGAGTGGTGAGACACTACCACAGGAGACACCATTGAGTGGTGAGACACAACCACAGGAGACACCATTGAGTGGTGAGACACAACCACAGGAGACACCATTGAGTGGTGAGACACAACCACAGGAGACACCATTGAGTGGTGAGACACAACCACAGGAGACACCATTGAGTGGTGAGACACTACCACAGGAGACACCATTGAGTGGTGAGACACTACCACAGGAGACACAGGAGAAAGCATTGAGTGTTGAGACACTACCACAGGAGACACCATTGAGTGGTGAGACACTACCACAGAGACACAAGTGGTGAGACACTACAACAGGAGACACCATTGAGTGGTGAAACACTACCACAGGAGACACCATTGAGTGGTGAGACACTACCACAGGAGACACCATTGAGTGGTGAGACACTACAACAGGAGACACCATTGAGTGGTGAGACACTACCACAGGAGACACCATTGAGTGGTGAGACACAACCACAGGAGACACCATTGAGTGGTGAGACACTACAACAGGAGGCACCATTGAGTGGTGAGACACTACCACAGGAGACACCATTGAGTGGTGAGACACTACAACAGGAGACACCATTGAGTGGTGAGACACTACAACAGGAGGCACCATTGAGTGGTGAGACACAACCACAGGAGACACCATTGAGTGGTGAGACACAACCACAGGAGACACCATTGAGTGGTGAGACACAACCACAGGAGACACCATTGAGTGGTGAGACACAACCACAGGAGACACCATTGAGTGGTGAGACACAACCACAGGAGACACCATTAGAATATAACGTGGATTTTATAAAAGGGAGAAATTTCCTATTAATGAGGCTAATTAGAGAAAGGAAGGACTGGGAGTGTTAAGATTCGATCCGAGACATTAGGATCAGATCCACTTCGCTACAGCGAGGGACTCCTTTCCGAATGGGTATCGATCATAAACTCTAGAATTCTTTGTTCTTCAAAACATCCAAAGAACATTTTAAGATACTACTTAGATTTTCACTAATGCATTCAGGAGGTGTTACAATTAGAATAATGCGCTAAACACGCTGGGGTCACATAGCGCCTCGGAAATAGGATGAAATCATGTTCGAAGCAAAGAGTGGGAGGATTGATTCAGTGTTTTGGATCAAGAACTTCTCACTGACATTAAGGCGCCTCATTTGAGGTGTAAAGAGTGTTGACGAGGGTTCAGCTTTCACCAAGTTTTTTTCAGAAATATTTGCTGTTTTCAACAATCCACTTTCATGTGTGAGCTGTCTTTTGATCCTGTTGATTTTCATCAACGCTAATTAGTACCTTCATACTTTCACTTGTGTGCGTGTAAATCTCTGTAGCTATCAATTGTGTGTCGGTATTCAGAAAAAAAAAAAAAAAAAAAAAAAAAAAAAAAAAAAAAAAAAAAAAAAAAAAAAAAAAAAAAAAAAAAAAAAAAAACAGAAACGGGACAAATAAAGTCTTTGGAAAATATTGGAATTTAGTAAAAATTTTTAACATTTTTAAATATGTCACATGGACTATTGATATTTACATGTTTTCAAAAACTCACGAAAGAATATATTTTCTATGGGGGGTTATTACCTGGAGTATACCTGGAGAGGATTTCTGGGGTCAACGTCCCCGCGGCCCCGTCTGTGACCAGACGTCATGGTAGATCAGAGCTTCATTAACCCTTCTGTTACTGCTGGCCGCACGTAAACCGACGTACGAACCACAGCCAGGCTGATCAGGTACTGACTCCAGGTGCCTCTCCATTAGGGCAAATCCTCTCCATGAATCTTAAAATAAATGTTGCAATAAATTCGCAAGAATTTTCTAGTAAGCTACCGATTTCTGCACTAGTGTTTACAGTGTATATTTACAAGCTATAAGTTCTCCCCTGTAAATGATGGAGTCTCCCAGGTTATTCACATTATTAATTACTTTGATATGAGACCACAGGTTACAAGAGTATGTGCACTTAGACGTGCACCAACAGTATGTGCACTTAGACGTGCACCAAGAGTATGTGCACTTAGACGTGCACCAAGAGTATGTGCACTTAGACGTGCACCAAGAGGTCACTGTCTTGCTTATTTTCTCAAATAATAGTTACATAAACATTAATTACTTTGTTTTACATGTTACCCGAACATTTTTAACACCTTACTTAATAAGTAATTTTAAAATACAGCTGTAAATACATTTTTAGTGATTTATACAGTCATTTTTCTACTAGATAGTTTATATGTCTTGCAGGATGTACTAAGCTGCCTCGTTCTTCCTAGAAACAGTATCTTTTATAATTTAAAAATCATCCTTGTGTTTATGCAGTAAAGGCGAGGTGTGATAAATAATATCTTTAGTTATATGTCATCCTTGCATGGAATGGCTAAGAGCAACTCTCCATTTGTATAGAAATCGTAATAAACTTAATCCAATTTACGACTTTGGCTTGTTGAAATTCTCTTCAGTTCAACTGTTATTAATAAGAAATAGCTTGATAAATTAGACATATGTGCAACTCTTGGGTATCTTTATTGAGGAAACGTTTCGCCACACAGTGGCTTCATCAGTCCATACAAAGGAGAATCTTGAAGAACAGGAGGAGAATGAGGTAATCAGTTCCTCAACCTTGAGTCGATGTGGTCAGTCCATCAATCTTGAATAGAATACGGCATACGTGCTGAGAAGGAGCTTATAAACCGTTGCCTTAACACAGGGGATACCTATGACGAGGCTCACAAGGGATGGAACCTTAACACAGGGGATACCTATGACGAGGCTCACAAGGGAAGGAACCTTAACACAGGGGATACCTATGACGAGGCTCACACGTGAAGGAACCACGTACATTCACATAACGTACCCACGCAAAAGATACTACCTGACCGGTAGTACCGTTCGCGTGAGTTCGTGAGTACGTGGCATGGTGCGTATGTACGTGGCATGGGGGATGTGCTTGTGTGTGTACGTAGCATGGTGCCACAACCTGGCCAGTACAGGTCGTATACCCATGAAGGTGATGTTCCCAGAGGTGTGAGTGTATGTTTGGTCGCGGAGGCGCTTCCTGGAGGGGGAGGGGGAAACCCTTCTGCTTTGTGTGTTCTGTGTTCTTTCATGTTCCCTGGATTGTCTATCATAAGTGGGTGCGGGTTGGGGTTTGGTTGATTTCCTCCTGTGGGCTGAGGTGGATCTTGTCGTGTTGTGTGTTTGGTTAGAGCTGGCTGACTTGGGCGTAGGAGTGGAGGAGGGGCCAGGGGTGGAGGGGGTGGGGGGGTGCGGGGGAAGTGGGGAGGTTGCGGGTGGCAGTGGGGGTTGGGGGAGGGGAGTCTCGGGGGGTGGCATGGTGGTTTGGCTCAGGCTGTGGAGGGTGGGGGAGTCATGGGTGGATTGGGTGGGAGGGGGTGACGGGGGTAATGGGGAGCGAGGGGGCAGGGGGAGTGACTGTGGGGGCTGGGGAGAGGAGGGAAGACGAGTTGGGGTAGGCTGTTTGCTGCGAGTATAGCATTGAGGGCATGTGGGAAGTCTAGCTGGTATATCTGGTTTATTGCTATGGCTGAGTGTACAGCTGTAATGATTTTGCAAGTAAGAGTGAGATCAGGTGTGTAAGCTAGTCCTTGTGTGTTGAGGTTGGGTGGGCTGGTTGTGGGTTGAGGTGTGTTCTGGGCAAGCCGTGGGGTTGGTTGGGTCCAGGAGAGTGGGGTAACACCACCGTGACTACTGTCAGGGAAGCTGGAGTGGGAATAACACCACCGTGGCTACTGTCAGGGAGGCTGGAGTGGGAATAACACCACCGTGGCTACTGTCAGGGAGGCTGGAGTGAGAATAACACCACCGTGACTACTGTCAGGGAGGCTGGAGTGAGAATAACACCACCGTGACTACTGTCAGGGAGGCTGGAGTGAGAATAACATCACGGTGACCAGCACACACGAACGACCACACCACAGTTAACCACACCTTATGTACCACACCACAATTAACTACATTTCAAGGAACACCCCACAGTTAATCACACATCAAGGATCAAACTACAGTTAACCACTCGTCAAGGACAACACAATCACATATCAAGAACCATATTACATCAACACATCAAGGAATATACTACAGTTAACCGTATATCCATTACGGAAACACAGCTAACAGCACATTAAGGAACACACCACAATTAGCCACTCATCAAGAACTACACCACAGTTAACCACTCATCAAGAACTACACCACAGTTAACCACTCATCAAGGACTACACCACAGTTAAGGACACATCAAGGACCACGTCACGATTTAATGTGTCGTCAACTTCAAACGTAATCTGAAGTTATCACGTCTTTGTTAATACCTCTCAGAGTTCTGTCTCAAATCCTCTCAAAGCAAAATCTGAAAAGATTATACTATGTAGAGCAGTGGAGCGACGATATTCCATATCTGGATGCAGCTACCAGGCTGGCACAGGCCAAGCTGTGCCCAGGGTACCCTCGTGCCGGTGAAGGTCTCCTCATCCACAGAACTAAACCTACTCTTCCTTTCCTTGGATCGAATCTCATTTCGTCACATACCGCAGACGCTGACTGATCCCTATGGGATTAGCGCTCACATACTGGGTTACTTCAGTATTTTCTGATAATGAATTCCAAATTTTGGGGCCCCTTTATGTGCACAGTTTTTTTTACACAGTGTGATATGGACACGGGGTACATCAAAAAGAGATCTGTGTCTTGGGTTATGGTCGTGTGTCCTGTTAAGATTGGTGAGGAAAAGTTTGAGTGGAGGGTTTATGTTTGCATGTATTGTTCTATGTATGTAGTAGGCACATGAATAAGTATGGATGTTCTTAACTAAATCTTTATGTTATAATGTTTACCAACGTGCACAACATAGTACATTGTGGTCTTACCATCCTGCACTACATAGTATATTGTGGTCTTACCATCGTGCACAACATAGTACATTGTGGTCTTACCATCGTGCACTACATAGTATATTGTGGTCTTACCATCGTGCACAACATAGTACATTGTGGTCTTACCATCGTGCACTACATAGTATATTGTGGTCTTACCATCGTGCACAACATAGTACATTGTGGTATTACCATCGTGCACTACATAGTATATTGTGGTCTTACCATCGTGCACAACATAGTACATTGTGGTCTTACCATCGTGCACAACATAGTACATTGTGGTCTTACCATCCTACACTACATAGTATATTGTGGTCTTACCATCCTGCACTACATAGTACATTGTGGTCTTTCCATCCTGCACTACATAGTACATTGTGGTCTTACCATCCTGCACTACATAGTACATTGTGGTCTTACCATCGTGCACAACATAGTACATTGTGGTCTTACCATCCTGCACTACATAATACATTGTGGTCTTACCATCCTGCACTACATAGTACATTGTGGTCTTACCATCGTGCACAACATAGTACATTGTGGTCTTACCATCCTGCACTACATAGTACATTGTGGTCCTACCATCCTGCACTACATAGTACATTGTGGTCTTACCATCCTGCACTACATAGTATATTGTGGTCTTACCATCCTGCACTACATAGTATATTGTGGTCTTACCATCGTGCACAACATAGTACATTGTGGTCTTACCATCGTGCACAACATAGTATATTGTGGTCTTACCATCGTGCACAACACAGTACATTGTGGTCTTACCATCGTGCACAACACAGTACATTGTGGTCTTACCATCGTGCACAACACAGTATATTATGGTCTTACCATCCTGCACAGCACAGTACATTGTGGTCTTACCATCGTCACAACATAGTACATTGTGGTCTTACCATCGTGCACAACACAGTACATTGTGGTCTTACCATCGTGCACAACACAGTACATTATGGTCTTACCATCCTGCACAACACAGTACATTGTGGTCTTACCATCGTGCACAACACAGTACATTGTGGTCTTACCATCCTGCACAACACAGTACATTGTGGTCTTACCATCGTGCACAACACAGTACATTGTGGTCTTACCATCGTGCACAACACAGTACATTGTGGTCTTACCATCGTGCACAACACAGTACATTGTGGTCTTACCATCGTGCACAACACAGTACATTGTGGTCTTACCATCGTGCACAACACAGTACATTGTGGTCTTACCATCGTGCACAACATAGTACATTGTGGTCTTACCATCGTGCACAACATAGTACATTGTGGTCTTACCATCGTGCACAACATAGTACATTGTGGTCTTACCATCGTGCACAACATAGTACATTGTGGTCTTACCATCGTGCACAACATAGTACATTGTGGTCTTACCATCGTGCACAACATAGTACATAGTGGTCTTACCATCGTGCACAACATAGTACATTGTGGTCTTACCATCGTGCACAACATAGTACATTGTGGTCTTACCATCGTGCACAACATAGTACATTGTGGTCTTACCATCGTGCACAACATAGTACATTGTGGTCTTACCATCGTGCACAACATAGTACATTGTGGTCTTACCATCGTGCACAACATAGTACATTGTGGTCTTACCATCGTGCACAACACAGTACATTGTGGTCTTACCATCGTGCACAACACAGTACATTGTGGTCTTACCATCGTGCACAACATAGTACATTGTGGTCTTACCATCGTGCACAACACAGTACATTGTGGTCTTACCATCGTGCACAACACAGTACATTGTGGTCTTACCATCGTGCACAACACAGTACATTGTGGTCTTACCATTGTGCACAACACAGTACATTGTGGTCTTACCATCGTGCACAATATAGTACATTTTGGTCTTACCATCGTGCACAACACAGTACATTGTGGTCTTACCATCGTGCACAACACAGTACATTGTGGTCTTACCATCGTGCACAACATAGTACATTGTGGTCTTACCATCGTGCACAACACAGTACATTGTGGTCTTACCATCGTGCACAACACAGTACATTGTGGTCTTACCATCGTGCACAACACAGTACATTGTGGTCTTACCATCGTGCACAACACAGTACATTGTGGTCTTACCATCGTGCACAACACAGTACATTGTGGTCTTACCATCGTGCACAACACAGTACATTGTGGTCTTACCATCGTGCACAACACAGTACATTGTGGTCTTACCATCGTGCACAACACAGTACATTGTGGTCTTACCATCGTGCACAACACAGTACATTGTGGTCTTACCATCGTGCACAACACAGTACATTGTGGTCTTACCATCGTGCACAACACAGTACATTGTGGTCTTACCATCGTGCACAACACAGTACATTGTGGTCTTACCATCGTGCACAACACAGTACATTGTGGTCTTACCATCGTGCACAACACAGTACATTGTGGTCATATAATTTTATAATGCTAATGTTTTCATTAATAGCTAAAATGTAAATATCTTGCTTTATATTATTTGGCTTATATTAGCTTATGTATATAGGTAGGATGTAATAACTCTCACTGTGCTGCTGTTGCCTGCTCATTAGGCAGTTTTGTGTCAGGTGCTGTCGTTGGAGTATCTGTGACAAGTCATGTGATCACGCCTGATGTCGGATCAGGAATCTCTTGTGTGGAACTGTGTCAGACGCCATCATACAGTCCAAGAAAATGCCATCTACCCACCCCTCTCTTTGTCTTACTGCTGTTACCTTGTTACAGAACTCCAGTAGGTTTGTGACACAGGATTTCCCAACCCAGAAACATTCCCAGCATCTCCACCTTCGGAAGAAATACTAAAATTCACCAAGGACCTAATCACCACCGCTGCGCCAGCAGCTCCAACACCACCAACAACTAGTGACGTCACTCAAACGTCTCCTATTCGTCGATTGGCTCGTCGTGGCGGCGCAAATATCATTCCTTCGCCTCCACTCACCACTACTCAAATGGACCAATCAGAAGCCACGATTCCACCACAGTCTTCTACACACTCTGTAGCGGAGACACCAACATTGAATGAACCTTCAATGCTGCAACCACCAACAAAAACCTCACCAGTCATCACTCGACGTATTAATACAGAAGACCAACACCGAGATCAATACCTACACTGGAAAGATATAACTTTTTATACGACTCCTGACCAAGAACCCACCATGAATGTTGACACTTTGTACGAGAAATTACACGACAGAACAGTCAAGTTTACAAATCGTAAAGGAACCCACTGCTCCTTCACAACACTCAAGATGACCTTTGACCAGTTACAAGCCGACCCAGCATTTCGACCCAAGATTACAAGACTACTTATCGTTTCCTCCCAACAACTGCACAGTTCCATTGTCTTCATTCCTAACTTTATGATGAATAATGTCCTTTAAACATATCTCTGAGGTATCCTGGTAATATCTACTGTTTTCAACCCATGTGCTGCAACCTGTTCCCTACACACACAACCATATCTTTATCTTCTATCAGTTTAAAATCCTAGAAAAGTCAGCAATGGTCCTCTCGATCCAGTTTGCCAATGCTACCACTCCGGCCCCAAAGATATGTACCCCATCCCTTGCATACATATCATGTTTGCCATAGAAGTTGTACCAGTTGTTAGTGAATGGGATTGCAAGTTTCTTTCAGTACCTGTCTAGCCAGCAATTTAAGCATACTGAGAAAGTGTAAAGGCTTGCAAAAAAACTAGTCCCGGAGCTAAGGGTTATGTTCTACGAGGAGAGGTTAAGGGAAATCAACCGTACGACACTGGAAGACAGGAGAGATAGGGGGATATGATAACGACATATAAAATACTGAGATGAATCGACAATGTGGACGGTGCTGCAGCCTGGCCAGTGGTCGGTGCTGCAGCCTGGCCAGTGGTCGGTGCTGCAGCCTGGCCAGTGATCGTTGCTGCAGGCCTGCCAGTGGTCGGTGCTGCAGCCTGGTCAGCGTGTCCAGGAGTCCATCTGTGTCCCCTCAGATGTTCTCCCTTCCCCACTTCCTATCCTACGCTCAGCAGTCCTACCTTCCCCAGCGTGTCCAGGAGTCCATCTGTGTCCCCTCAGATGTTCTCCCTTCCCCACTTCCTATCCTACGCTCAGCAGTCCTACCTTCCCCAGCGTGTCCAGGAGTCCATCTGTGTCCCCTCAGATGTTCTCCCTTCCCCACTTCCTATCCTACGCTCAGCAGTCCTACCTTCCCCAGCGTGTCCAGGAGTCCATCTGTGTCCCCTCAGATGTTCTCCCTTCCCCACTTCCTATCCTACGCTCAGCAGTCCTACCTTCCCCAGCGTGTCCAGGAGTCCATCTGTGTCCCCTCAGATGTTCTCCCTTCCCCACTTCCTATCCTACGCTCAGCAGTCCTACCTTCCCCAGCGTGTCCAGGAGTCCTGTACTGGTCTTTGTGTTACTGTACTGGTCTTTGTGTTACTGAACTGGTCTTCTGTGTTACTGTACTGGTCTTTGTGTTACTGTACTGGTCTTCTGTGTTACTGTACTGGTCTTCTGTGTTACTATACTGGTCTTTGTGTTACTGTACTGGTCTTCTGTGTTACTCTCCTGGTCTTTGTGTTACTCTCCTGGTCTTTGTGTTACTGTACTGGTCTTTGTGTAATACAGAACAGTACAGTATAGTAACACAGAACAGTACAGTATAGTAATACAGAAGAACAGCGCAGTGCAGTAACACAAAAGAACAGTACAGTAATACAAAGAACAGTACACTAATACATAAGAACAGTGCAGTACAGTAACACAGGAAATCAATACAGTAACACAGAAGCAGAGTACAATAACATTCACTGCTTCTGCTGCTGCCTCTGTATTAGACTAAAGAAGCTTACTGTGTAGGTGAAATGTTAATGAAGTAGGTTCACCGGTATTGTCCCGGCCCGATGTCTTTTCCTGCGTTATGTTAGAGTACCAGACATGTGTACCCAGGAGACCTGCCATCTTCACCTAGCTATACCACTCTCCAACATATATTATTGACAATTCTAGTTGTTTCAATGTTATCTCTGTTGAGGTAACTCCGGTGAATGAACACAAATAAGAACACTACCGTGACTCCTATGAGAGTGGCTGGAGTGGGAATAACACTACCGTGGCTACTGTCAGGGAGGCTGGAGTGGGAATAACACCACCGTGACTACTGTCAGGGAGGCTGGAGTGGGAATAACACCACCGTGGCTACTGTCAGGGAGGCTGGAGTGGGAATAACACTACCGTGGCTACTGTCAGCGAGGCTGGAGTGGGAATAACACCACCGTGACTACTGTCAGGGAGGCTGGAGTGGGAATAACACCACCGTGGCTACTGTCAGGGAGGCTGGAGTGGGAATAACACCACCGTGACTACTGTCAGGGAGGCTGGAGTGGGAATAACACCACCGTGGCTACTGTCAGGGAGGCTGGAGTGGGAATAACACCACCGTGGCTACTGTCAGGGAGGCTGGAGTGGGAATAACACCACCGTGGCTACTGTCAGGGAGGCTGGAGTGGGAATAACACCACCGTGGCTACTGTCAGGGAGGCTGGAGTGGGAATAACACCACCGTGGCTACTGTCAGGGAGGCTGGAGTGGGAATAACACCACCGTGGCTACTGTCAGGGAGGCTGGAGTGGGAATAACACCACCGTGGCTACTGTCAGGGAGGCTGGAGTGGGAATAACACCACCGTGGCTACTGTCAGGGAGGCTGGAGTGGGAATAACACCACCGTGGCTACTGTCAGGGAGGCTGGAGTGGGAGTAACACCACCGTGGCTACTGTCAGGGAGGCTGGAGTGGGAGTAACACCACCGTGGCTACTGTCAGGGAGGCTGGAGTGGGAGTAACACCACCGTGGCTACTGTCAGGGAGGCTGGAGTGGGAATAACACTACCATGGTTGATGCTTTTGAATCTAAATTAGCAAATCATGAATAACAATAATAATAAAAATAAAACTATTATTTGCGACCACTGTCAGCCTCAGAGTTATCTCTGAGTTACCAGACCTTGCCACGTGGAGGCCAGTGGTTCGTCTTTAAGGTCCGCCCCCCCCTCGCCTTCCCCAGGTTCATGTGTCCAGGAATCCATCCGTGGGCCCCCGGATGTCTCCCCTTCCTCACTTCCCTAAGGTCAGCCTCTCCTCTCTGTGTTCTGTCTGCCTTCCAGCCTCAGCCTTCCCCAGGTTCATGTACCCAGGAATTCATCCGTCTACCGCCGGATGTTTCCCCTTCCTCACTTACCCAAGGTCAGCCTCACTAACCTGTATTCTTGCTGTCCCCAGGTTCGTGTATCCAGGAATCCATCCGTTCGCTCCCGGATGTCTCCCCTTCCCCACTTACCCAAGGTCAGCCTCAACAACAACCTTCCCCAAGTTCATGTATCCAGGAATCCATCCGTTCGCTCCCGGATGTCTTCCCTTCCCCACTTACCTAAGGTCAGCGAGTTAGGTCAGTGCCTTCCCCGGATCAGTGTCTCCAGGAGCCCACTTATGTCACCTCAGGTAGACTCCCTTCCCCACTTCCCCAAAGTCAGCGGTATTCTTGCCTTCCCCAGGATCATGTATCCAGGAATCCTTCCGTCTACCGCCGGATATCTTCCCTTCCCCACTTACCCAAGGTCAGCCTCAACTGCATGTATTCATGCCTTCCCCAGGTTCATGTATCCAGGAATCCATCCGCTCGCTCCCGGATGTCTCCCCTTCCCCACTTACCCAAGGTCAGCCTCAACAGCAACCTTCCCCAAGTTCATGTATCCAGGAATCCATCCGCTCGCTCCCGGATGTCTTCCCTTCCCCACTTACCTAAGGTCAGCGAGTTAGGTCCGTGCCTTCCCCGGATCAGTGTCTCCAGGAGCCCACTTATGTCACCTCAGGTAGACTCCCTTCCCCACTTCCCCAAAGTCAGCGGTATTCTTGCCTTCCCCAGGATCATGTATCCAGGAATCCTTCCGTCTACCGCCGGATATCTTCCCTTCCCCACTTACCCAAGGTCAGCCTCAACTGCATGTATTCATGCCTTCCCCAGGTTCATGTATCCAGGAATCCATCCGCCATCCGCTCCCCCGGATGTCTGTATCGAGGAATCCATCCGCTCGCTCCCGGATGTCTTCCCTTCCCCACTTACCTAAGGTCAGCGAGTTAGGTCAGTGCCTTCCCCGGATCAGTGTCTCCAGGAGCCCACTTATGTCACCTCAGGTAGACTCCCTTCCCCACTTCCCCAAAGTCAGCGGTATTCTTGCCTTCCCCAGGATCATGTATCCAGGAATCCTTCCGTCTACCGCCGGATATCTTCCCTTCCCCACTTACCCAAGGTCAGCCTCAACTGCATGTATTCATGCCTTCCCCAGGATCATGTATCCAGGAATCCTTCCGTCTACCGCCGGATATCTTCCCTTCCCCACTTACCCAAGGTCAGCCTCAACTGCATGTATTCATGCCTTCCCCAGGTTCATGTATCCAGGAATCCATCCGCTCGCTCCCGGATGTCTTCCCTTCCCCACTTACCTAAGATCAGCCTCAACAACAACCTTCCTCAAGTTCATGTATCCAAGAATCCATCCGTTCGCTCCCGGATGTCTTCTCTTCCCCACTTACGTAAGGTCGGCGGTGCCTTCCCCGGATCAGCGTCTCCAGGAGTCCACTTGTGTCACCTGAGTGGACTCCCTTCCCCACTTCCTCAGAGTCAGCGGTGCCTTCCCCGGATCAGTGTCTCCAGGAGTCCACTAGTGTCACCTCAGGTGGACTCCCTTCCCCACTTCCCCAGAGTCAGCGGTTGCCACCTTCAGTGACCTCGCTGCATGGAAACTCGGTCTTGTCTAGCTGGTCTACGGTAGAGACTGTCCAGGTGGGTGGAATTACTGGAGGTGACACACACAGAAAACTGCGTCCAGTAATTACACCCACCAAGACAGCCTGGACCGTAGGTCAGCTAGACGCCACCAAGCGGCCTCACAGCTCGGCCACCTCGGAGAGGCTAATTAATGTAAATTTTGGAAATCCTTTTATGTTACACTTTGAAAATATACTAAGAACAAGTTGTTTTTTACTTACTTAGCCGTTTAAAAGTATTTGTGAGTGTTTTATTATTGCAGATGAATACCCAAGTGTTGGTTAATTTGTCCACCACCATCACAACTGTCTTAAATATTACACTGTTTTCATTTTTGTTTATTTATCCGTCTTTTACATTTGGCACTCAAAGCCTAACAAGAGCAGAAATTGTTTGCATACACATATATAAGTATTTTAACAAATATCTATACGTTTAAGCACACTCACCTTATTCATACATCATTATACATAGACTTGCATACATAAAAAAAATCACACACAATCCCATGTACTGCAAATACGCACACAACAATGTACACAGTTATCTCCTATCACTATAATATGTACGAGATCACACGTACATACACACAAACATGTCGCTCCAAAGCCCATCCCATGAACACTTATTTGCACATACATGTGTACACATACATGTGTACACATTCTCATAGACATACATGTACTCGTCCACATGATTAAACAATGTAGCAGAGACAATATATGGGAAATTTAGATATGATTATGTGCTTCAATATTCAGAATATATAAGACAAAAAAATGTTGGTTTACAGTATTTTGAGAACATTGTTTGTGTAACTTGTGAATATTTAAAGATGTGACACGACTGAGGCACTAGTGGAGGACTGTGTGTCATGTGTACATGTTATTATGTACACATTAAATACACGTGTATGTGTGCCATGTGTACATGTGTGTTGATTGGCATGTGTACATGTTGTGCGTTGATTGTCATGTGTACATGTTGTATTTGATGATTGTCATGTGTACATGTTGTATGTTGATGATTGTGATGTGTACATGTTGTATGTTGATGATTGTCATGTGTACATGTTGTATGTTGATGATTGTCATGTGTACATGTTGTATGTTGATGATTGTGATGTGTACATGTTGTATGTTGATGATTGTCATGTGTACATGTTGTATGTTGATGATTGTGATGTGTACATGTTGTATGTTGATGATTGTGATTGTGTGTACATGTTGTACATGTTGTATGTTGTATGATGATGTCATGTGTACATGTTGTATGTTGATGATTGTCATGTGTACATGTTGTATGTTGATGATGTGTACATGTGTATTTGATGATTGTCATGTGTACATGTTGTGTGTTGATGATTGTCATGTGTACATGTTGTGTGTTGATGATTGTGATGATTGTCATGTGTACATGTTGTATGTTGATGATGTGATGTGTACATGTGTATGTTGATGATTGTCATGTGTACATGTTGTATGTTGATTGTCATGTGTACATGTGTACATGTTGACGATTATCATGTGTACATGTTGTATGTTGATTGTCATGTGTACATGTGTGTTGATGATTGTCATGTGTACATGTATGCTGATGATTGTCATGTGTACATGTTGTGTGTTGATTGTCATGTGTACATGTTGTATGTTGATGATTGTCATGTGTACATGTTGTATTTGATGATTGTCATGTGTACATGTTGTATGTTGATGATTGTCATGTGTACATGTATGTTGATGATTGTCATGTGTACATGTTGTGTGTTGATGATTGTCATGTGTACATGTTGTATGTTGATGATTGTCATGTGTACATGTTGTGTGTTGATGATTGTCATGTGTACATATATGTTGATGATTGTCATGTGTACATTTTGTGTGTTGATGATTGTCATGTGTACATGTATGTTGATGATTGTCATGTGTACATGTTATGTGTTGATGATTGTCATGTGTACATGTTATTATGTATGAATGCGTATAACGTGTATGAATGTCGAGTGTACATGTTATTGTGTATGTATGAGTGTCAAGTGAGAATCTCTAAATCTCCTCCATGAAAACTGCAACAAATTTAAAATAATTTCTGTTTTTCGTGTTTCATCAATGAATTTGATGGTCGCAGATGTTTGTATACAAACATACATGCACGCACATGTAAAATGTGTGTACAGAGTTTAAACACAGTATGTTAATAAAGTTCTGGTCTACATGATGTCTTGCCTTGTATATATATATATATATATATATATATATATATATATATATATATATATATATATATATATATATATATATATATATATATATATATATATATATAGATACATACATACTGTCTTTTGAGCAAAGTACAGTGACATCACACGTCTTTAACACCACAGGCGACATCACATATTATCTAAGACTCATTTTTGGGGTAAATATTTACCATCTTTCTTGTATATTGTAACTTAATTCAACACTTTAGCTATCAAAGCTCTACTCTGTTAACATCTCTTATATATGTTTTCCACAACTATAAATACACCCAAGTGCAACTTTCCTTTATATAAGTGTTGTTAACTTCAGTATTTCAGTGTTTACACATGATCCACAGATTACCTTCACTTTCTGAACTTACAGTCTTCTATGTTATCAATATTATCTTTATCATCACTTCAATAATCATAATTCTGACATAAACTTTACCTGGTATTGTCAACACTCTCCAGGCTGACAGCAGAGTCAGCCAGGCTGACAGCAGAGTCAGCCAGGCTGACAGCAGAGTCAGCCAGGCTGACAGAAGAGTCAGCCAGGCTGACAGCGGAGTCAGCCAGGCTGACAGCACAGTCAGTCAAGCTGACAGCTGTACCACGGAACTGTGCTCTTCTTTACTGTGAATTATTATGTAGATCATACAAGTTTTTTTTTGACGTTTTCTTTTCACTTTCATCTACACATATACATCACTACAAACACACATATATACATACATGTGTACACATATACATCACTACAAACACACATATATACATACATGTGTACACATATACATCACTACAAACACACATATATACATACATGTGTACACATATACATCACTACAAACACACATATATACATACATGTGTACACATATACATCACTACAAACACACATATATACATACATGTGTACACATATACATCACTACAAACACACATATATACATACATGTGTACACATATACATCACTACAAACACATCACTACAAACATACATATATACATGTGTACACATATACATCACTACAAACACACTACTACCAACACATATATACATACATGTGTACACATATACATCACTACAAACACACTACTACCAACACACATATATACATACATGTGTACACATATACATCACTACAAACACACTACTACCAACACACATATATACATACATGTGTACACATATACATCACTACAAACACACTACTACCAACACACATATATACATACATGTGTACACATATACATCACTACAAACACACTACTACCAACACACATATATACATACATGTGTACACGTTATCATAGACATATCTACACTCTCCCTCACCATTGTTTAAATAAATTTAATATTGTATAAATTGTGTAAGGGAATTTAGAAAATTTTTGATTATATGATTTAAATTTTCTTAAGAAAGTGCAATGAGGGTTATAATATTTTGATGAAATAATGTGAGAAAAGATGTAAATATGTGAAGAAGTGACTAACTTGAGAGACTTGTGGTTAAGATAAAGAAGATATTCTTATATAACACTTTGTTTAAGTAGAATTAATTATTAAATAACTCTCTCAGTTCTCATACAAACACTTCTCTCACTTCTTCATTAATAACGTAAAAAAAATCACCATCACAGATACAAAACAAAAACCTTCGGTGATGAAAATAAAAACTGTCAATTTGGATGATTCGATCTTTTAACAATAAGAATTTTGGTGGTGGCTGCCACAACCTGGCCAGTACGACTGTGTGTTGCCACTGTGTGTTGCCACAACCTGGCCAGTACGACTGTGTGTTGCCACAACCTGGCCAGTACGACTGTGTGTTGCCACAACCTGGCCAGTACGGCTGTGTGTTGCCACAACCTGGCCAGTACGACTGTGTGTTGCCACAACCTGGCCAGTACGACTGTGTGTTGCCACAACCTGGCCAGTACGACTGTGTGTTGCCACAACCTGGCCAGTACGACTGTGTTGCCACAACCTGGCCAGTACGACTGTGTGTTGCCACAACCTGGCCAGTACGACTGTGTTGCCACAACCTGGCCAGTACGACTGTGTGTTGCCGCAACAGTACGACTGTGTGTTGCCAGTACGACTGTGTGTTGCCGCAACCTGGCCAGTACGACTGTGTGTTGCCACAACCTGGCCACAACCTGGCCAGTACGACTGTGTGTTGTTACTACTGTCTCCCAGACTGTTGTTATGTACTGTGATGTATCTGTAGGAAACACAGTACTATATGTGTCTCCTGGATCTTCTACATTGTGTTAACGTCTCCTCGCAGCTCATAACTCTTAACTCTGGAACAAGCACCGCACTTTCTCTTCACATTCTCTAATACGTTAACGTGTTCGTAGAGGTGCGGGTTATATGCTGGTGCTGCATACTCCATAATAGACATCACATCTCTTACATACATTGCCCGGAATAATTCTCGATCGAATTATTCCGGGCAATGTGAAAGACAGAGTGAAAGACACTCTGTGTCTTTCACTCTGAGGTTTGTGGCTGTGTCCCTGAAGTCTATGTTCTGAGTCCGCTAATCTTGCCTCTTCTTTATTTTCTTAACTCCGCCCTTTCAAGGAAACCCGTCCAGGGAGATGGAATATGACAGGGAAACCTGTCCAGGGAGATGGAATGTGAGAGGGAAACCAGTCCAGGGAGATGGAATATGACAGGGAAACCTGTCCAGGGAGATGGAATGTGAGAGGGAAACCAGCCCAGGGAGATGAAATATGACAGGGAAACCCGTCCAGGGAGATGGAATGTGAGAGGGAAACCAACCCAGGGAGACGGAATATGACAGGGAAGCCCGACCAGGGCGATGGAATATGTGAAGGAAAATAGTCCAGGGAGATGGAATATGAAAAGGAAAAACGATCAGAGAGATAGAATATGACAGGCAAACCCGTTCAGGGGGATGGAATATGATACGGAAACCAGTCCAGGGCGATCGCATATGACAGGGAAGCTCGTACAGGGCAATGGAATATGAGAGAGAAACCCGTCTTTGGACAGGCTTGGAATATGAGAAGGAAATGGCGATGGACTATGAGAAGGAAACCCGTCCAGAGAGATGGACTATGACAAAGAAACCAGTCCAGGGCGATGGAATATGGCAGAAACCCATCCAGGGAAATGGAATGTGACAGGGAAACCCGTCTAGGGAGATGGAATGTGAGAGGGAAACCAGCCCAGTGAGATGGAATATGACAGGGAAAACCGTCCTGGGCGATGAAAAAATGACAGGGAAACCTGTCGAGGGCGATGGAATGTGACAAGGAAACAGTTTCAGGGCAATAAAAAATGACAGAGAAGCCTGTCCACGGTGATGGAAAATAACCGGGAAACCCGTACAGGGCGATGGAATATTGCAGAAAACCGTCCAAAACGAGGGAATATAACAAGAAAATCTGTTAATTAATATTGCCTATTTTTTTTTTCTACAATTCTAACACTGTGTCTGGCAGCTTTTGAAGTGTATTAAAAGCAAAGTGTGACACAAAGCTAGACTAGTGAAGACTGATGTTTACTAACTAATAGATATAATTAAAACTTAGATACTATTTTTCTACAACACTGCTTCAGTAGTTTCAACAGTACGCAAACATTTGGCGGTTATAAACAGAGACTCACACTTCTGTTCGCCCGTTAATGGATCTTTTGAAACAGCAATTGTAATATGCACCTGAATAATGATATTTTTCACAAATATGTTTACACTGAGAACAATTTCCTTAATGGAAAGTTTATGATATGATCAATATATTTTAACCAGCGTTATTACTTTAGAGTGTTTAGTGTTAGCACTCAGTGTGAGGGCGAAGGTTGCTTCTGCAGTCTAAGATGTGAAGGAATTTGTCCAACACTGTAGACTATGTTAGTGTTATAAGACTGAGTCTTTGTATCACTGTATTGTGTGAAGTCTTTGATGAGACGATATATACTGACTGTGTAAACTCAGTGTAGTGTGCTAGTGAGTTGTACACCCAGATACTTGTGTCAGTCTTAAGAGTTTTGTGTGATGGAGCTCAATTAATATAATTAGTTTTGTGTCGAACTTTGAGAGTTTGATTAACTTACAGTTGGTGTCTGTGTTGACATGAGTCTTCTCCAGATGGTGACCCGTCACTCTCTCCTGAAGGAGTGTCAGTGTTTGCACACGTTATTTAAATATTGATGTGTACATGTGTGTGTTTGTGTGTGTGTGTGTGCGTGTAGCGTAGAGGTTAAAAGTGTAAGGTGTGGGTACGTGTGTATTTGTGTTTACATACTAGTAAAACTGAAAAGAGAGGATTATAAATGCACTGTTGAATAAATGTACGTGTATGTATGATACAGAGGATTTTGTGTGTGTGTTGCTTTATTCGTGCGTCTGTATGTGTTGTGTGTGTGTGTAGGATGTGTATGTGGAAATACAGAACTGAGTGTATAGAAGAGTGCGAGCTTGTGAACCTTAGCGTACTGTGAAAATAAAGATCAATAACGAGGGCAAAAAGATAACTGAAAACAATTAATTACAATTATCATGCAGGGAGCACAAAGGTTCACACACCCACACTAATATTCGCACATAAAAACGTTCACAAACACACTTACACAACTAAATAAACGAATAAGTTAATAATCGACATAGTTACAATATTAAATATAAATATATGTTCCAGATTTTCACTAGTGGCCAGTTCTTGGTGGACGAACTGTGATAGAGATCTCTCATGTCTCAGGTAGTCGACGTTCGGGTCTGTCCAGGAGGATGTTATTACAGAGCGCAGATTTTCTGCGTGTCCTCCTCTGTAATAACGTCTTCCTCTGTATACTGATATTAATACACTTGTGTAGTAATATCATATATGGACAGTACTTCAAGGCTGGCTGAAACTGCTGACCTCAGGGAAGTGGTGAAGGGTTGTATACCTGGAACCACGGACCTGGGGTGGGACTGCTGACCTCAGGGAAGTGGTGAAGGGTGAATACCTGGAACCACGGACCTGGGGTGGGACTTGCTGACCTCAGGGAAGTGGTGAAGGGTGAATACCTGGAACCACAGACCTGGGGTGGGACTTGCTGACCTCAGGAAAGTGGTGAAAGGTGTATACCTGGAACCACGGACCTGGGGTGGGACTGCTGACCTCAGGGAAGTGGTGAAGGGTGAATACCTGGAACCACGGACCTGGGGTGGGACTGCTGCTGGGAAGTGGTGAAGGGTGAATACCTGGAACACGGACCTGGGGTGGTGAAGGGTGGTGTATACCTGGAACCACGGACCTGGGGTGGGACTGCTGACCTCAGGGAAGTGGTGAAGGGTGAATACCTGGAACCACGGACCTGGGGTGGGACTTGCTGACCTCAGGGAAGTGGTGAAGGGTGAATACCTGGAACCACGGACCTGGGGTGGGACTGCTGACCTCAGGGAAGTGGTGAAGGGATGTATACCTGGAACCACGGACCTGGGGTGGGACTGCTGACCTCAGGGAAGTGGTGAAGGGTGAATACCTGGAACCACGGACCTGGGGTGGGACTGCTGACCTCAGGGAAGTGGTGAAGGGTGAATACCTGGAACCACGGACCTGGGGTGGGACTGCTGACCTCAGGGAAGTGGTGAAGGGTGAATACCTGGAACCACGGACCTGGGGTGGGACTGCTGACCTCAGGGAAGTGGTGAAGGGTGAATACCTGGAACCACGGACCTGGGGTGGGACTGCTGACCTCAGGGAAGTGGTGAAGGGTGAATACCTGGAACCACGGACCTGGGGTGGGACTGCTGACCTCAGGGAAGTGGTGAAGGGTGAATACCTGGAACCACGGACCTGGGGTGGGACTTGCTGACCTCAGGGAAGTGGTGAAGGGTGAATACCTGGAACCACGGACCTGGGGTGGGACTTGCTGACCTCAGGGAAGTGGTGAAGGGTGAATACCTGGAACCACGGACCTGGGGTGGGACTGCTGACCTCAGAGAAGTGGTGAAGGGTGTATACCTGAAACCACGGACCTGGGAAGTGGGGAAGGGAGAACATCTGAGGGGACACAGATGGACTCCTGGACACGCTGGGAAAGGTAGGGCTGCTGAGCGTATAAAAGTACGTGGGGAAGGGAGAACATCTGAGGGGACACAGATGGACTCCTGGACACGCTGGGGAAGGAAGGCTGCTGAGCGTAGGATAGGAAGTGGGGAAGGGAGAACATCTGAGGGGACACAGATGGACTCCTGGACACGCTGGGGAAGGTAGGGCTGCTGAGCGTAGGATAGGAAGTGGGGAAGGGAGAACATCTGAGGGGACACAGATGGACTCCTGGACACGCTGGGGAAGGTAGGGCTGCTGAGCGTAGGATAGGAAGTGGGGAAGGGAGAACATCTGAGGGGACACAGATGGACTCCTGGACACGCTGGGGAAGGTAGGGCTGCTGAGCGTAGGATAGGAAGTGGGGAAGGGAGAACATCTGAGGGGACACAGATGGACTCCTGGACACGCTGGGGAAGGTAGGGCTGCTGAGCGTAGGATAGGAAGTGGGGAAGGGAGAACATCTGAGGGGACACAGATGGACTCCTGGACACGCTGGGGAAGGTAGGGCTGCTGAGCGTAGGATAGGAAGTGGGGAAGGGAGAACATCTGAGGGGACACAGATGGACTCCTGGACACGCTGGGGAAGGTAGGGCTGCTGAGCGTAGGATAGGAAGTGGGGAAGGGAGAACATCTGAGGGGACACAGATGGACTCCTGGACACGCTGGGGAAGGTAGGGCTGCTGAGCGTAGGATAGGAAGTGGGGAAGGGAGAACATCTGAGGGGACACAGATGGACTCCTGGACACGCTGGGGAAGGTAGGGCTGCTGAGCGTAGGATAGGAAGTGGGGAAGGGAGAACATCTGAGGGGACACAGATGGACTCCTGGACACGCTGGGGAAGGTAGGGCTGCTGAGCGTAGGATAGGAAGTGGGGAAGGGAGAACATCTGAGGGGACACAGATGGACTCCTGGACACGCTGGGGAAGGTAGGGCTGCTGAGCGTAGGATAGGAAGTGGGGAAGGGAGAACATCTGAGGGGACACAGATGGACTCCTGGACACGCTGGGGAAGGTAGGACTGCTGAGCGTAGGATAGGAAGTGGGGAAGGGAGAACATCTGAGGGGACACAGATGGACTCCAGGACACGCTGGGGAAGGTAGGGCTGCTGAGCGTAGGATAGGAAGTGGGGAAGGGAGAACATCTGAGGGGACACAGATGGACTCCTGGACACGCTGGGGAAGGTAGGACTGCTGAGCGTAGGATAGGAAGTGGGGAAGGGAGAACATCTGAGGGGACACAGATGGACTCCTGGACACGCTGGGGAAGGTAGGGCTGCTGAGCGTAGGATAGGAAGTGGGGAAGGGAGGGAGAACATCTGAGGGGACACAGATGGACTCCTGGACACGCTGGGGAAGGTAGGGCTGCTGAGCGTAGGATAGGAAGTGGGGAAGGGAGAACATCTGAGGGGACACAGATGGACTCCTGGACACGCTGGGGAAGGTAGGGCTGCTGAGCGTAGGATAGGAAGTGGGGAAGGGAGAACATCTGAGGGGACACAGATGGACTCCTGGACACGCTGGGGAAGGTAGGGCTGCTGAGCGTAGGATAGGAAGTGGGGAAGGGAGAACATCTGAGGGGACACAGATGGACTCCTGGACACGCTGGGGAAGGTAGGGCTGCTGAGCGTAGGATAGGAAGTGGGGAAGGGAGAACATCTGAGGGGACACAGATGGACTCCTGGACACGCTGGGGAAGGTAGGGCTGCTGAGCGTAGGATAGGAAGTGGGGAAGGGAGAACATCTGAGGGGACACAGATGGACTCCTGGACACGCTGGGGAAGGTAGGGCTGCTGAGCGTAGGATAGGAAGTGGGGAAGGGAGAACATCTGAGGGGACACAGATGGACTCCTGGACACGCTGGGGAAGGTAGGGCTGCTGAGCGTAGGATAGGAAGTGGGGAAGGGAGAACATCTGAGGGGACACAGATGGACTCCTGGACACGCTGGGGAAGGTAGGAAGTTGGGAAGGGAGAACATCTGAGGGGACATCTGAGGGGACACAGATGGACTCCTGGACACGCTGGGGAAGGTAGGGCTGCTGAGCGTAGGATAGGAAGTGGGGAAGGGAGAACATCTGAGGGGACACAGATGGACTCCTGGACACGCTGGGGAAGGTAGGGCTGCTGAGCGTAGGATAGGAAGTGGGGAAGGGAGAACATCTGAGGGGACGGGAGAACATCTGAGGGGACACAGATGGACTCCTGGACACGCTGGGGAAGGTAGGGCTGCTGAGCGTAGGATAGGAAGTGGGGAAGGGAGAACATCTGAGGGGACACAGATGGACTCCTGGACACGCTGGGGAAGGTAGGGCTGCTGAGCGTAGGATAGGAAGTGGGGAAGGGAAGAACATCTGAGGGGACACAGATGGACTCCTGGACACGCTGGGGAAGGTAGGACTGCTGAGCGTAGGATAGGAAGTGGGGAAGGGAGAACATCTGAGGGGACACAGATGGACTCCTGGACACGCTGGGGAAGGTAGGGCTGCTGAGCGTAGGATAGGAAGTGGGGAAGGGAGAACATCTGAGGGGACACAGATGGACTCCTGGACACGCTGGGGAAGGTAGGACTGCTGAGCGTAGGATAGGAAGTGGGGAAGGGAGAACATCTGAGGGGACACAGATGGACTCCTGGACACGCTGGGGAAGGTAGGGCTGCTGAGCGTAGGATAGGAAGTGGGGAAGGGAGAACATCTGAGGGGACACAGATGGACTCCTGGACACGCTGGGGAAGGTAGGGCTGCTGAGCGTAGGATAGGAAGTGGGGAAGGGAGAACATCTGAGGGGACACAGATGGACTCCTGGACACGCTGGGGAAGGTAGGGCTGCTGAGCGTAGGATAGGAAGTGGGGAAGGGAGAACATCTGAGGGGACACAGATGGACTCCTGGACACGCTGGGGAAGGTAGGGCTGCTGAGCGTAGGATAGGAAGTGGGGAAGGGAGAACATCTGAGGGGACACAGATGGACTCCTGGACACGCTGGGGAAGGTAGGGCTGCTGAGCGTAGGATAGGAAGTGGGGAAGGGAGAACATCTGAGGGGACACAGATGGACTCCTGGACACGCTGGGGAAGGTAGGGCTGCTGAGCGTAGGATAGGAAGTGGGGAAGGGAGAACATCTGAGGGGACACAGATGGACTCCTGGACACGCTGGGGAAGGTAGGGCTGCTGAGCGTAGGATAGGAAGTGGGGAAGGGAGAACATCTGAGGGGACACAGATGGACTCCTGGACACGCTGGGGAAGGTAGGACTGCTGAGCGTAGGATAGGAAGTGGGGAAGGGAGAACATCTGAGGGGACACAGATGGACTCCTGGACACGCTGGGGAAGGTAGGACTGCTGAGCGTAGGATAGGAAGTGGGGAAGGGAGAACATCTGAGGGGACACAGATGGACTCCTGGACACGCTGGGGAAGGTAGGACTGCTGAGCGTAGGAGCGTAGGATAGGAAGTGGGGAAGGGAAGAACATCTGAGGGGACACAGATGGACTCCTGGACACGCTGGGGAAGGTAGGACTGCTGAGCGTAGGATAGGAAGTGGGGAAGGGAGAACATCTGAGGGGACACAGATGGACTCCTGGACACGCTGGGGAAGGTAGGACTGCTGAGCGTAGGATAGGAAGTGGGGAAGGGAGAACATCTGAGGGGACACAGATGGACTCCTGGACACGCTGGGGAAGGTAGGACTGCTGAGCGTAGGATAGGAAGTGGGGAAGGGAGAACATCTGAGGGGACACAGATGGACTCCTGGACACGCTGGGGAAGGTAGGGCTGCTGAGCGTAGGATAGGAAGTGGGGAAGGGAGAACATCTGAGGGGACACAGATGGACTCCTGGACACGCTGGGGAAGGTAGGGCTGCTGAGCGTAGGATAGGAAGTGGGGAAGGGAGAACATCTGAGGGGACACAGATGGACTCCTGGACACGCTGGGGAAGGTAGGGCTGCTGAGCGTAGGATAGGAAGTGGGGAAGGGAGAACATCTGAGGGGACACAGATGGACTCCTGGACACGCTGGGGAAGGTAGGACTGCTGAGCGTAGGATAGGAAGTGGGGAAGGGAGAACATCTGAGGGGACACAGATGGACTCCTGGACACGCTGGGGAAGGTAGGGCTGCTGAGCGTAGGATAGGAAGTGGGGAAGGGAGAACATCTGAGGGGACACAGATGGACTCCTGGACACGCTGGGGAAGGTAGGACTGCTGAGCGTAGGATAGGAAGTGGGGAAGGGAGAACATCTGAGGGGACACAGATGGACTCCTGGACACGCTGGGGAAGGTAGGACTGCTGAGCGTAGGATAGGAAGTGGGGAAGGGAGAACATCTGAGGGGACACAGATGGACTCCTGGACACGCTGGGGAAGGTAGGACTGCTGAGCGTAGGATAGGAAGTGGGGAAGGGAGAACATCTGAGGGGACACAGATGGACTCCTGGACACGCTGGGGAAGGTAGGGCTGCTGAGCGTAGGATAGGAAGTGGGGAAGGGAGAACATCTGAGGGGACACAGATGGACTCCTGGACACGCTGGGGAAGGTAGGGCTGCTGAGCGTAGGATAGGAAGTGGGGAAGGGAGAACATCTGAGGGGACACAGATGGACTCCTGGACACGCTGGGGAAGGTAGGGCTGCTGAGCGTAGGATAGGAAGTGGGGAAGGGAGAACATCTGAGGGGACACAGATGGACTCCTGGACACGCTGGGGAAGGTAGGGCTGCTGAGCGTAGGATAGGAAGTGGGGAAGGGAGAACATCTGAGGGGACACAGATGGACTCCTGGACACGCTGGGGAAGGTAGGACTGCTGAGCGTAGGATAGGAAGTGGGGAAGGGAGAACATCTGAGGGGACACAGATGGACTCCTGGACACGCTGGGGAAGGTAGGACTGCTGAGCGTAGGATAGGAAGTGGGGAAGGGAGAACATCTGAGGGGACACAGATGGACTCCTGGACACGCTGGGGAAGGTAGGGCTGCTGAGCGTAGGATAGGAAGTGGGGAAGGGAGAACATCTGAGGGGACACAGATGGACTCCTGGACACGCTGGGGAAGGTAGGACTGCTGAGCGTAGGATAGGAAGTGGGGAAGGGAGAACATCTGAGGGGACACAGATGGACTCCTGGACACGCTGGGGAAGGTAGGACTGCTGAGCGTAGGATAGGAAGTGGGGAAGGGAGAACATCTGAGGGGACACAGATGGACTCCTGGACACGCTGGGGAAGGTAGGACTGCTGAGCGTAGGATAGGAAGTGGGGAAGGGAGAACATCTGAGGGGACACAGATGGACTCCTGGACACGCTGGGGAAGGTAGGGCTGCTGAGCGTAGGATAGGAAGTGGGGAAGGGAGAACATCTGAGGGGACACAGATGGACTCCTGGACACGCTGGGGAAGGTAGGGCTGCTGAGCGTAGGATAGGAAGTGGGGAAGGGAGAACATCTGAGGGGACACAGATGGACTCCTGGACACGCTGGGGGAGGTAGGACTGCTGAGCGTAGGATAGGTAGTGGGGAAGGGAGAACATCTGAGGGGACACAGATGGACTCCTGGACACGCTGGGGAAGGTAGGGCTGCTGAGCGTAGGATAGGAAGTGGGGAAGGGAGAACATCTGAGGGGACACAGATGGACTCCTGGACACGCTGGGGAAGGTAGGACTGCTGAGCGTAGGATAGGAAGTGGGGAAGGGAGAACATCTGAGGGGACACAGATGGACTCCTGGACACGCTGGGGAAGGTAGGACTGCTGAGCGTAGGATAGGAAGTGGGGAAGGGAGAACATCTGAGGGGACACAGATGGACTCCTGGACACGCTGGGGAAGGTAGGGCTGCTGAGCGTAGGATAGGAAGTGGGGAAGGGAGAACATCTGAGGGGACACAGATGGACTCCTGGACACGCTGGGGAAGGTAGGACTGCTGAGCGTAGGATAGGAAGTGGGGAAGGGAGAACATCTGAGGGGACACAGATTTACTCCTGGATAAGGTAGGAGCTGAGGTAGGAAGGAAGTGGGGAAGGGAGAACATCTGAGGGGACACAGATGGACTCCTGGACACGCTGGGGAAGGTAGGGATGCTGCTGGACAGGATGGGGGGGAAGGGTGGGGGGGAACTAAAGATAAACCAATAATAATAATAATATAATAATATAATAAATATAATAATAATAATATATAATATTAGTAGTAGTTACACTTGTAATTAAACAATGTTTCACACCTGCCGGGATGGATCCATGTGAACAAGAGCTTCCTTTACACTTGAACATGTTTCTTTACACCTGCTGCTCCTGTCCACCAAGATGGTGGTTGTTGCCTGAAATGACCTGTATAAACAGAGGCTTTCTATACATAGTATGTTTATTATTATTATTATTATTATTATTATTATTATTATTATTATTATTATTATTATTATTATTATTATTATTATTATTATTATTATTATTATTATTATTATTATTATTATTATTATTATTATTATTATTATTATTATTATTATTATTATTAATTATTATTATTATTATTATATAAACAATACAGAGCTAAATCAAGGTAAGCTGTATCTTGAGCGACACAATGCCTATACGTGAAACTTTGCTCTGTATACAGTGTCCTTTGTTCAGACGAAAATGACGTCACACATCCTCGTCTAAGACACATAGTGACATCACATCTTTAACTAAGACTCTCAGTGACATTGTCTTACATTCGCAGCAACATCACACATCACTGAGACTCAGTGACTTCACACATCCTGACTTCACAGTAACATCACACATCTTTATTTAAATATATGAGAAGAGTCATTTATTAGTTATGGAACTGATCCCAACGATTCTTGGTGTTTTAACTATTTTACTATAGTGACAAGTGTGCCGTCTCACAATCTTAACTTAATGGGTAATATTCTGTCCGTAAGATGCATCAACCATTACATATTGACGACGTTCAGAAGAGGAAGACTCAGATATATTTAACGTTAAAGCACTTAAAGTTATCCCTTCAGGATCTCCTCATAGAGTAAGTGGGAGAGTGAACCGTAAAGATGAATCACTTACCTCCAGGTGGCCGGGTCTGGTAACTCAGAACTAACTCTGAGGTTGACAGTGATCGCAGACTCTTAAGTTATGTCACATTGTGGCCTTATATCTCATAGTAGTAACAGCATATATCAAAACTTTTGTGAGTTGATTGTGAATGAATAATTACACACGTAAATATCATCAGCCTGAATGATAATAAAAACAGTGAGTTAGAACTATTCCAGAGAGACCTGACCTGGTGACCTGGTGACCCAACACACTTGACCTGGTGACCCAACACACTTGACCTGGACCTGACCCAACTTGACCACTCCCGATGCTTCCTGTTGTTTTTTACACTGTTATTTTTTCTTGGGAGGGAGAGTAGTTATATTCTGCTTTGATATGTTATGTTTTGACATATTATGTCAATATTTTATGTAATATTATGTTACATTATGCTAATAAGCTATTAACATAATATAGAGATAAATGGAAGACAATACCGACACGATGGAAAAGGTGACACACATGTTGTATAATGCGAGCCGTTACGAACAATGTTTCGCCCACACAGTGGGATTTATCAAGTCACAAACATAGTAACGTGAAGGGTCAGGTAAGAAATGTTGAAGTTGACCGCTGAGAAGTTGGATTTGAGAAGGACCTGCCCGGCATGGGCTAGTAGGTTTCTTGCTATTTAGGATAACAATAAAGACGTTCCTGGCAAGAGGTTCAGCTATGTTGTAAAAGCTTCGTTTTAAAGTCTACTGAAACCCGACCAACTAACACCATCTTCTTCACTTCTACTCTCACCGCGACACCAAAATTAATTGTGGCGTAATCATAGTCTCCTTCCTTCGTGCCCTCCAAATCTGCAGTAGTGAATTCCTTGAGGAAGAATACCCTTTCACTGAACAAGTGTTTTCCAAACTTCATTATGCTAGTCACTTTATCAGAGACTGCAGACACTGTGAATATAACATCTCACCCAGACATGATACCACCCAGAGAAGATACATAGACCTCCCCACTAACTCAGGGAAAAACACGTCTCCAACATCTTTTCCAATATCGCATTCCAAGTATCTACCTCTACATCCACCTACACCCACCCACCAGGTTCAACACTCTGCCGTGGTATTCGTAATTCCTTGCAACGATTGCAACCAATTATCCAAGAGCGAAACATCCTGAGACCTCCAAACACGTATTTCGGAACACCAGTACACCAGCAGAATGAACGACTTGAGGAACAACTGTGTTTTACACTGAAACTTCCACAACCTTTTAATAAACTACAGTGACGCAAGACTCATCGCCAGGGAAGAAAACAGAAAACAGCTTTTACATCATAGCTGAACCTCTTGCCAGGAAACTTGTTCTTCATCATCCTAAATAGCAGCAATCCTACTGACCCATCCTGGGCAGCTCTTCCTCAAATGCAACCTCTTCTCAGCAGTCAACTTCACCATTCCTCACCTGACACTTCACGTCACTACACTCACATTCATTCTCAACACTATTAATGTTTAATAATGTGCTCTTCACTCGCATACACTCTCAGCACTCATGTGTAATAATGTTCTCTATACTTACAAACACAGTATTTTCTCAGAGAAGAACTTAACTTTTCATATGTGGCAACTTCATGCAGGACTGCCCATATATTACAACACAAGTACTATAATATCAATATATATACAGGTAGATGTAATAACAGGGGAGGACACACAAATATCTGCGCCCAGTAAATACATCCACCCGGGTAGCCTGGAAACCTGGTCCAGCACCCGGGTAGCCTGGAAACCTGGTCCAATCTCTCTCTCAGCTTGACCACCATGAGACCATAGGTTTTTTTTAATTAATTCTTTTATTTTTTTTATTAACACATTGGCCGTTTCCCACCAAGGCAGGGTGGCCAGAAAAAGAAAAACTTTCATCATTATTCACTCCATCACTGTCTTGCCAGAGGCATGCCTGCACCACACTTTTAATTAAAACTGCAGCATTAACACCCCTCCTTCAGAGTGCAGGCACTGTACTTCCCATCTCCAGGACCCAAGTCCGGCCTGCCGGTTTCCCTGAATCCCTTCATAAATGTTACCTTGCTTACACTCCAACAGCACGTCAAGCCCTAAAAAACATTTGTCTCCATTCGCTCCTGCCTAACACGCTCACGCACGCTTGCTGGAAGTCCAAGCTCCTCGCACACAAAACCTCCTTTACCCCGTCCCTCCAACCTTTCCTAGGCCGAACCCTACCCCGCCTTCCCTCCACTACAGAACGGTATACTCTCGAAGTCATTCTATTTCTTTCCACCCTCTCTACATGTCAAAAACCATCTTAATAACCCCTCCTCAGCCCTCTGGATAATAGTTTTGGTAATCCCACACCTCCTCCTAATCTCCGAACAACGGATTCTCTGTATTATATTCACACCACACATTGCCCTCAGATATGACATCTCCACTGCCTCCAGCCTTCTCCTTATTACAACATTTACAACCCATGTCTCACACCAATACAAGAGCGTTGATATACGTTTAAAGATATATTTTTTTCATTAATTTTAATGTAAAATTTTTTAATTTTGCTCCAAAAGAATCTTAGAAAACTTACCTAACCTTATTATAACAACAATTTATTTTAGCCTAACCCAACTAAATATATTTTAGATTTGTTTACAATAATTTAATATAATATTTACACCACACATTGCCCTTAAACAGGACATCTCCACTGCCTCCAACCGTCTCCTCGCTGCTGCATTTACCACCCAAGCTTCACATCCATATAAGAGTGTTGGTACTACTATACTTTCATACATTCCCTTCTTTGCCTCCATAGATAACGTTTTTTGACTCCACATATACCTCAACGCACCACTCACCTTTTTTCCCTCATCAATTCTATGATTAACCTCATCCTTCATAAATCCATCCGCCGACACGTCAACTCCCAAGTATCTGAAAACATTCACTTCTTCCATACTCCTCCTCCCCAATTTGATATCCAATTTTTCTTTATCTAAATCATTTGATACCCTCATCACCTTACTCTTTTCTATGTTCACTTTCAACTTTCTACCTTTACACACATTCTCAAACTCATCCACTAACCTTTGCAATTTTTCTTTAGAATCTCCCATAAGCACAGTATCATCTGCAAAAAGTAACTGTCAATTCCCATTTTGAATTTGAATCCCCATAATTTAATCCCACCCCTCTCCTGAACACCCTAGCATTTACTTCTTTTACAACCCCATCTATAAATATATTAAACAACCATGGTGACATTACACATCCCTGTCTAAGACCTACTTTTACCGGGAAGTAGTCTCCCTCTCTTCTACACACCCTAACCTGGGCCTCACTATCCTCATAAAAGCTCTTTACAGCATTTAGTAACTTACCACCTATTCCATAAACTTGCAACATCTGCCCTATTGCTCCCCTATCCACTCTATCATATGCCTTTTCTAAATCCATAAATGCAATAAAAACTTCCCTACCTTTATCTAAATACTGTTCACATATATGCTTCAATGTAAACACTTGATCTACACATCCCCTACCCACTCTGAAGCCTCCTTGCTCATCCGCAATTCAACATTCTGTCTTACCTCTAATTCTTTCAATTATAACTCTACCGTATACTTTTCCTGGTATACTCAGTAAACTTATTCCTCTATAATTTTTACAATCTCTTTTGTCCCCTTTCCCTTTATATAAAGGGACTATACATGCTCTCTGCCAATCCCTAGGTACCTTCCCCTCTTTCATACATTTATTAAACAAAAGTACCAACCACTCCAACACTATATCCCCCCCTGCTTTTAACATTTCTGTCATGATCCCATCAGTTCCAGCTGCTTTACCCCCTTTCATTCTACGTAATGCCTCACGTACCTCCACCACACTTACATTACGCTCTTCTTCACTCCTAAAAGATGGTATACCTCCCTGGCCAGTGCATGAAATTACCGCCTCCCTTTCTTCCTCAACATTTAAAAGTTCCTCAAAATATTCTCGCCATCTACCTAATACCTCCCTCTCCCCATCTACTAACTCCCCTACTCTGTTTTTAATGGACAAATCCATACTTTCCCTAGGCTTTCTTAACTTGTTTAACTCACTCCAAAATTTTTTCTTATTTTCATTAAAATTTCTTGACAGTGCCTCTCCCACTCTTTCATCTGCTCTCCTTTTGCACTCTCTCACCACTCTCTTCACCTTTCTTTTACTCTCCATATACTCTGCTCTTCTTATAACACCTCTGCTTTGTAAAAACCTCTCGTAAGCTACCTTTTTCTCTTTTATCACACCCTTTACTTCATCATTCCACCAATCACTCCTCTTTCCTCCTGCCCCCACCCTCCTATAACCACAAACTTCTGCCCCAAATTCTAATACTGCATTTTTAAAACTATTCCAACCCTCTTCAACCCCCCCACTACTCATCTTTGCACTAGCCCACCTTTCTGCCAATAGTCGTTTATATCTCGCCTGAACTTCCTCCTCCCTTAGTTTATACACTTTCACCTCCCTCTTACTTGTTGTTGCCACCTTCCTCTTTTCCCATCTACCTCTTACTCTAACTGTAGCTACAACTAAATAATGATCTGACATATCAGTTGCCCCTCTATAAACATGTACATCCTGGAACCTACCCATCAACCTTTTATCCACCAATACATAATCTAACAAACTACTTTCATTACGTGCTACATTATACCTTGTATATTTATTTATCCTCTTTTTCATAAAATATGTATTACTTATTACCAAATTTCTTTCTACACATAGCTCAATTAAAGGCTCCCCATTTACATTTACCCCTGGCACCCCAAATTTACCTACTACTCCCTCCATAACATTTTTACCCACTTTAGCATTGAAATCCCCAACCACCATTACTCTCACACTTGATTCAAAACTCCCCACGCATTCACTCAACATTTCCCAGAATCTCTCTCTCTCCTCTACACTTCTTTCTTCTCCAGGTGCATACACGCTTACTATAACCCACTTTTCACATCCAATCTTTATTTTACTCCACATAATCCTTGAATTTATGCATTTGTAGTCCCTCTTTTCCTGCCATAGCTTATCCTTCAACATTATTGCTACTCCTTCTTTAGCTCTAACTCTATTTGAAACCCCTGACCTAATCCCATTTATTCCTCTCCATTGAAACTCTCCCACCCCCTTCAGCTTTGTTTCACTTAAAGCCAGGACATCCAGTTTCTTCTCATTCATAACATCCACAATCATCTCTTTCTTATCATTTGCACAACATCCACGCACATTCAGACTTCCCACTTTGACAATTTTCTTCTTATTCTTTTTAGTAATCTTTACAGGAAAAGGGGTTACTAGCCCATTGTTCCCGGCATTTTAGTTGACTTTTACAACACGCATGGCTTACGGAGGAAAGATTCTTATTCCACTTCCCCATGGATATAAAAGGAAAAGTAATAAGACCAAGAACTATTAAGATAAAATCAAAGAAAACTCAGATGAGTGTGTATAAATAAACATGTACATGTATGTGTAGTGTGACCTAAGTGTAAGTAGAAGTAGCAAGACGTACCTGTAATCTTGCATATTTATGAGACAGACAAAAGACACCAGCAATCCTACCATCATGTAAAACAATTACAGGCTTTTGCTTTACACTCACTTGGCAGGACGGTAGTACCTCCCTGGGTGGTTGCTGTCTACCAACCTACTACTTATATAAATATATATATATATATATATATATATATATATATATATATATATATATTTATAAATATATATATATATAAATATATATATATATATATATATATATATATATATATATATATATATATATATATATATACACACACACACACACACAATTAGCAAGCAGTCATTGAAAATTAAGTCCTTTCTAAAATTTTCTCTTTGCATTTAAAGATATATTTTTACATTTATGTTAATATAAAAACTATTTTGTGCCAAAAGAACCTGAGAAAACTTACCTGACCTTATTATTACAAATTGTAATAATATTGATAGAATTACCGACAATATGTATAGTAAAAGGACACAAGGACAGCTAATGTGTCATTTTATTGTGGCAACGTTTCGCTCTCCAGGAGCTTTGTCAAGCCGTTACAAACAGTGCAACGAACGAACGAACGATAGTTCAGGTAAGATCCCAAATGGGATAAGCGGGGAAGACGGGACAGACGAAGAATAGTGCTGGAGAGGAGTGTTTTTAGTCGTAGAAATAGAGCCAGGGCTTAACCCAGCAGCGAATGCGATCGTGGGACAGATATTGAGAAGAGAAATTCAGCCTCTTCTGTTGGGACTCCGGTGGGGTGAGCGGGGAGGAAGGGACATGCGACGTTTAGCGCTAGAGAGGAGTGTAGAACTGGGTCATGTCTTAACCCAAAAGCTAAGGCGAATGTGGGTCAGAGAATGGTACCTGTCATGGAAGGTACCTGTCAGCGAATCCAAGGTTATTTGTAAATAGGGTTAGGAGCAGGATCATGCAAGGAGTAGAAAAGGTTGTGTTGGGTCTGCGAATGTCTTCGTCAAGGAGGAAGGTCCAGTAGTCATGTCGTGTCTCAAGTTTGTCTATCTGTCACTGAGCGTCTTCCAGTACAGATTCAGCGCAGGGATGTCTAATTGGGCATGGAGAGACTCGCTTGTGGCGAAGTCCTCCCATCTGACATCAAGCACCCAGCGCAGCGCCTTGTTCTGGACACGCTGCAGTTTAAGTAAGTTTGTTTTTGCTGCAAGAGAGAGGGCTAGAGGAGAGTAAGTTATCAGAGGACGTATTAGGGATTTGTAGAGGTGTAGTTTGGTGCGTTGAGAGGCATGTTTCAGCTTGTAGAGGCCCGCAAAGGCCTTACTAGCTATTGCATGCCTTGAGTGAATGTGTCCATGTAAACGAAGAAGGTAGTCAAGATTAACGCCAAGAACAGTGACAGATTGTGTGATGGGGATGTAAGTGCGGGTGTCAGCTGTTCTGAGCTCGACAGGTAATGGAGGATTACGTTTCCTGTAGTTAAAATATGTAATGCTGGATTTAACTGCATTGGTTTTGATCCTCCATATAGTAGAGGGTAGGGGAGTGGACAGATCCCTGGGGTACTCCGGCATTTAGTGTGAAGTAGTCAGAGTAACAGCCTTGGAATTTTATTCTCATGGTACGGCCGTCTAGGAAGTTGCAGAGGAGTTTACGAGTAGTGAGAGGCAGGTTAAAGTTAGTGCAGAGTTTGTACTTGAGCCCTTCGTGCCAGATAGTGTCAAAAGCTTTTTCAACGTCCTTTGCAACCAGGGCTGTCCTGTTTCTTTGTTTTGTGTTTATGTGGATGTAGTTGAGAATGATGTTAATGGCATCCTGTGTGGATCTGTGTGTTCTGAAGCCAAACTGGCCATCAGAAAGTAGAGAATTGTGTTCCAGGTATCTGCGAAGGCGATGATTAATGAGTTTTTCAAAGAGTTTTCCTAAAGTTTCGAGGAGGCTGATAGGGCGATAGTTTCTAGGGTCAGAGTGGTCTTTATTGGGTTTAGGAAGGAGGATAGCAGTAGCAGCTTTGAAGAGGGAAGGGAAGTATCCAGAGGCAAGGGAGGCATTGAGGAGGTTTGTGTAGGCGGTAATGATAGAGTCAGAAATGTGTTTTGGGATAATATGGTTTAGGCCAGAGGCACCAGGAGCCTTGGGAGGAAGGTGTCTGAGGAGAGTTTTAATGTCTGTGTTGGTCAAAGGAGTGTCGAGTTCTTGGGAGTCTAGATGTATGTGGCTATCTGGTGTTGTTTCTTGTGTGTGTGCAGTGTTCCAGTGTTCTATGTTCTGAATGTGTTGAATAACGTTAGGGTGAGGTGGGTGAGGGTGGAACATGTTCTCCCAGATGTGTTTGAAGATACTGGTAGCAGCCTGCGGGTCTGAGATGTGCGTGTTGTTGTGGGTGATGTGTTTGAATTTGTTGGTGGGAGTTGTGCCTCTGATTTTTTTGATAAAGTTTCATAAGGCTTTAGTGTTTTTAATACGCTGTTTGTCTGCTTGTTGTATTAGTTGTGACCAGTGATTGTTGTGGTCTTGGTCTAGGCTGTGTAAAATGTTGTTTCTAAGTGAGATCTAATCGGACTTGATTAAATCTATGTGTGTTGTAGAGGAAGCGGTTGTGGTAGCAGATAATTAGTCTTCTTGTTCTGAGTGACGGTTTGAAGGAATAACGAGTGGTGTGAGTTTTCTTTGGTATTGCGATGTTGGTTGCTTGTGTAATGGTGTCCTGGATGAGATCAAGTTGAGTATCGATGTCAGAGATAGGTTTGTTGTTGTAGTCATAGGTGAGGTTAATATTGTCTATGTGTTGTTTGAAAGCATCCCAGTCAGCGTTCTTGTAGGAGAAGGAAGGTGTGGTTGGAATGAGGATAGGATTGGAGATGTGTAAGATGACTGGGATGTGATCAGAGCCTGTAATAGGGCCAGGTGAGATGTAGTGTTGAAATAAAGAGCTGGCCCGGTTTGCCAGAATGATGTCTGGTTTGCCTTGGCCCGTGTTGCTGTAGAAGGTATTAAAGTCTGGGCCGAGATGAATTAGGTGTTTATGGTTTGTGAAGTTGAGTAATTGGTGACCAAGTTGGTTGTTACTGGTGTGATGAAAGGCGGTGTGTTTGGCATTCATGTCAGCTAGTAGGTATGTTGGTGTGTTGGTGTAGTTGAAGACTAAGGAAAGATCGTGTATGTTGAGAATAGTGTTTGGGCGAGCATAGGTGGTGAAAAAGATAAAGGGGCCAAGGTGGGTGTGTATTCTGACCGCAAGACAGTGTAGGTGAATAAAAGGGATTGGAAGAAATTCGTGTTTTATGTTGGAATTGACAAGGATGGCAACCCCATCGTGGGGATCATAGGGGGACTGTAGTGCAGTATAACCATAATGGCGGATACATTGAGGGGCTTTGAGGCAGGTACTGTTCAGCAAAACAATTATACACAATTATTGCATACACAAATTTTCGCTTGTCCTATATGGCAAGATGAACGTTGCTATTTAAGCCAAGATCGCAAGTTCTGCCTATTCGGCATGACATATATATTATATATATATATATATATATATATATATATATATATATATATATATATATATATATATATATATATATCACACTGGCCGATTCCCACCAACGCAGGGTGACCCAAAAAAGAAAAACTTTCACCATCATTCACTCCATAACTGTCTTGCCAGAAGGGTGCTTTACACTACAGTTTTTAAACTGCAACATTAACACCCCTCCTTCAGAGTGCAGGCACTGTACTTCCCATCTCCAGGACTCAAGTCCGGCCTGCCGGTTTCCCTGAACCCCTTCATAAATGTTACTTTGCTCACACTCCAACAGCACGTCAAGTATTAAAAACCGTTTGTCTCCATTCACTCCTATCAAACACGCTCAAGCATGCCTGCTGGAAGTCCAAGCCCCTCGCACACAAAACCTCCTTTACCCCTTCCCTCCAACCTTTCCTAGGCCGACCCCTACCCCGCCTTCCTTCCACTACAGACTGATACACTCTTGAAGTCATTCTGTTTCGCTCCATTCTCTCTACATGTCCGAACCACCTCAACAACCCTTCCTCAGCCCTCTGGACAACAGTTTTGGTAATCCCGCACCTCCTCCTAACTTCCAAACTACGAATTCTCTGCATTATATTCACACCACACATTGCCCACAGACATGACATCTCCACTGCCTCCAGCCTTCTCCTCGCTGCAACATTCATCATCCATGCTTCACACCCATATAAGAGCGTTGGTAAAACTATACTCTCATACATTCCCCTCTTTGCCTCCAAGGACAAAGTTCTTTGTCTCCACAGACTCCTAAGTGCACCACTCACCCTTTTCCCCTCATCAATTCTGTGATTCACCTCATCTTTCAAAGACCCATCCGCTGACACGTCCACTCCCAAATATCTGAATACATTCAACTCATCCATACCCTCTCCCTCCAATCTGATATCCAATCTTTCATCACCTAATCTTTTTATTATCCTCATAACCTTACTCTTTCCTGTATTCACTTTTAATTTTCTTCTTTTGCACACCCTACCAAATTCATCCACCAATCTCTGCAACTTCTCTTCAGAATCTCCAAAGAGCACAGTGTCATCAGCAAAGAGCAACTGTGGCAACTCCCGCTTTATGTGTGATTCTTTATCTTTTAACTCCACGCCTCTTACCAAGACCCTCGCATTTACTTCTCTTACAACCCCATCTATAAATATATTAAACAACCACGGTGACATCACACATCCTTGTCTAAGGCCTACTTTTACTGGGAAATAATTTCCCTCTTTCCTACATACTCTAACTTGAGCCTCACTATCCTCGTAAAAACTCTAAACTGCTTTCAGTAACCTACCTCCTACACCATACACCTGCAACATCTGCCACATTGCCCACCTATCCACCCTGTCAAACGCCTTTTCCAAATCCATAAATGCCACAAAGACCTCTATATATATATATATATATAGATATATATATATATATATATATATATATATATATATATATATATATATATATACACAATTAGCAAGCAGTCATTGAAAATTAAGTCCTTTCTAAAATTTTCTCTTATACATTTAAAGATATATTTTTACATTTATGTTAATATAAAAATTATTTTGTGCCAAAAGAACCTGAGAAAACTTACCTGACCTTATTATTACAAATTGTAATAATGTTGATAGAATTACCGACAATATGTATAGTAAAAGGACACAAGGGCAGCTAATGTGACATTTTATTGTGGCAACGTTTCGCTCTCCAGGAGCTTTGTCAAGCCGTTACAAACAGTGCATGGACACAGAGGGTATATATAGGCTCAGAGTGAGGTGCAATACTAGTGGTAGTAGTAGTAGTGATATAAGTTGTAGTAGCAGTAGTAGTATTAGTAATACAATATGTTAGAACAATTAACTAACTTACACTTGAGTAAAAGGATGTAAAAGCTATTTCTTGGGAAACAAAAATAGGTTAGACAAATATTTCTATTGGAGGCTGGACAGAGAAGGCCCGTTTCAATGTTCATTTTCTGTAATGTACTTGTGTAGTATTAACAGGAGAGACTATATGATGACAGGGTTTACTGTTTTCAGGAAGTTTCTTGCTAGGACTTCAGAGATGGTGAAGATGCCTTTGTTTTGTTTAATTGTATTAGAAACTTGCGTCTGCGGAAATTAGTTTCTTTGGTCACTAGTTAGGCGTCCCTGAACTTTATGAGATGATTGGTGGAATTTCGGTGTTGTACACAGGCGTTCTTCAAGTTATCGTTCCTCCATGCGTAAACACGTTCATTGAGGCTGGTGTCGAGGTTTCTTGCTATTTCACCTACTTAAGCCCCTGCATTGACTGGTTCATGGTGCTTGGATTTTGTTCTGGTTATATATATATATATATATATATATATATATATATATATATATATATATATATATATATATATATATATATATATATATATATATATATATATATGTATGTATATATATATATATATATATATATATATATATATATATATATATATATATATATATATATATATCTATATATGTATATATATATATATATATATATCTATATATCTATATCTATATATCTATATCTATATATCTACATATATATGTATATGTATATATATGTATATGTATATATATATATATATATATATATATATATATATATATATGTACCACCAACATACGCAAACCTATCAACTCAACCTAGTTACCAGGAACCATAGACAGAGTGACAACAACTTCCAGACGGGTTATATACAGGGCATTCTCACTGCAGCTTTATGTGAACCTTCTTCTAATCTTCCTAGACTATATATTACTGCCCTTAAGGACCTCGCTAACGACCCCAACATTATCGTCACCACCGCCGACAAAGGAGGTGGAGTCGTCATACTCAACACCAGTGACTACAACACCAAAATGATGGACCTTTTGAATGATCAGTCTGCATACGAACCCATCAGCACTCAACAGTGGGAGACACTCACCAAAGATTTTCTATGCTAAACCAGACAAATACTCAAACGCACTAGAGAAGGGAAGAAACTTCTGTACTTGTTACCCAGCAATCCTCAACCAACACACATGTATGGTTTACCCAACACCCATAAACATAATATTCCTCTTAGACCAGTCACGTCAGGTATAGGCAGTGCACCACACAAACTAGCCGGAGTTCTTGCCAAACATCTTTCCTGCCTTCTGGGGACCATCAGCCCCGCTCATCTTAAACATTCAGGCGACCTTCTCAACCGCATCCGAAACCTCTCCATCCGTAACAAGAAACTAAGCAGTTTGGACGTGACTTCCCTCTTCACTAAAGTACCTACCACAAAAGCCATCGAGGTTCTACGACGTAAAGTCAATCAGGACCTTAATCTTCCTCTACCTCCCGGAGATTTTGTTGACTTGATTGAACTTTGTGTTAATTTCAACTGTTTTTCTTCCAATAACAAGCTCTACAAACAAACCTACGACATGGGAATGGGGTTCCCCATCAGTGCCGTCTTAGCCAACTTATACATGGAACACCTAGAGTCTGAACACTTCGCCAACATCATCCCTTCAAGCGTCACTTGGTTACGTTACGTGGACGACGTCCTCGTAATAACTCCCAAACGTTTTGATGTACGGAATCTACAGGCAAGGCTCAACGCAGATGAACCGGCGATCCAGTTTACACTAGAAAAAGACTCCAATGACAAGCTACCTTTCCTCGACGTCCTCATTCACAAAGTAGACAACAACCTAAGATTTCAAGTTTATCGGAAACGTACCAATAAAAGTAATCTCACGCACTTCTTTTCCAGTCAAGATACTAAGACCAAAAGAGGTATCATCATCGGGTTTTTCCTAAGAGCGTTCCGAATTTGTAGTCCTGAGTTTCTTGACGAGGAATGTACATACATTCATCAAACCTTCACTGATTTACATTTTCCTCCCTTTTTCATCAAAGATTGCAAGAAAAGAGCTCTTCAGATCATTAATTCTCCACGCACCAACACCACTCCCAACAAAGTAATAATTCTTCCTAACAGCCAGGTTGCACTGAACGTTTCTAAAGTACTTTCACAAACTAACACCAGAGTCGCCATCGCTTCCAGCACTTCAATAAAGGATCTAACCAGAACAAAATCCAAGCACCACGATCCAGTCAATGCAAGGGTTTACACTATACCCTGTGGAGGCTGCGACAAGATTTATTTAGGTGAAAGAGCAAGAAACCTCGACACACGCCTCAATGAACACATTTACGCATGTAGGAACGATAACTTGAACAATGCCTGCGTACAACACCGAAACTAGTGATCAAAGAAACTAATTTCCGCAGACGCAAGTGCCTTGAATCTTCACTAATAGCTGTTTCTAATACAATTAAACAAAACAAAGGCAGCGTCACCATCTCTGAAGTCCTGACAAGAATCCTCCTGAAAACAGTAAACCCTGCCATCACATAGTCTCTCCTGTTAATACTACACAAGTACATTACAGAGAATGAACATTGAAACAGGCCTTCTCTGTCCAGCCTCCAATAGAAATATTTGTCTAACCTATTTTTGTGTTTCCCAAGTAATAGTTTTTATATCCTTTTACTCATGTGCAAGTTAATTGTTGTAACATATTGTATTACTGCTACTACTACTACTACTACAACTTACATCGCTACTACTACTAGTACTACTACTACCCCCACAAGTATTGCACCTCACTCTGAGCCTATATATACCTTCTGTGTCCATGTATTGTCTGTAGTGGCTTGATGAAGCTCCTGGAGAGCGAAATGTTGCCACAATAAAATGTCACATTAGTTGCACTTGTGTCCTTTTACTTTACTTATTATAACAAACATAATTTAGTTTAGCCAAACCCAACTATATATATTTTAGGTAAGTTTACAATAGTTTAATAATAAGCACAATGAAATATATTTTTTTCTTTACTCTTAGACTGATTTTGCGAAATTATTGCATACACAAATTTTCGCTTGCCCCATTCGGCAAGAACTGCATAGCTATTTAAGCAAAAATCGCAAGTTTTACTTATTCGGCACGACACACACACACGTATATATATACATATATATATATATATATATATATATATATATATATATATATATATATATATATATATATATATATATATATATATGTCAGTGCCATCACCGAATGGGAGACTCTTGCTGCTCCAGCACCAAACCCTAGTGCAGCACTGGCTCACAAACAGTCAAGCTGGGATAGCCCAATTGCTGAAAAGGTGCTTGCCAACATGCTCAGGGCTGCAACATCAGATAGGGAGATTGCCCGTCTCCAGGCTGTGAGTGCACATCACTCCGGGGACTTCCTCCAAACAGTTCCCATATCGGCAATGGGAACGCGACTCGACCCTAAGACCCTCCGTATTGCAGTGGCTCTGCGCCTTGCTGCCCCAATTCACACAGAATATATGTGTATTTGCGGCGAAGTGCAAGCAGACCAATATGGTCTACATGGTCTTAACTGTTCCAAAACCAAGGGCTGGCATGCAAGACACAATGAGGTCAACGACATCATTAAGAGAACCCTTGCTACAGCTGGATGCCCTGCCGAGAGGGAGCCACGATCACTTGCAGCAAATAATACCCATTTCGTGACTTCTCACATTATCTACGAACTCTATAAACAATACATCAAAGGAGGACATATAAAGGGTCAAGACTACATCTCACCATCACATCCCACAACAAAGCAACACCTCACACACGCGTGACGACACCCTACTCTGTGAAACCTAATACTCTTCCCGAGAATTAAGATTTATTACTTGTTTAATGTATCATTAAATTCTTCCCAAATTATACTAAATATAAATGAATTCATTTATAAACAACAGGCAAAGATATACTCACTCCATTATGTACTTGGAAGTTGTTCTTTTGTATTAGAAATCCTGTGCAGGAATTTGTTCAGACGCTGCTCCATTAATAGTTGGACCAGTGAAAGTACATGTATCATCAGTGAAGAAAGAAAACAGTGATGTCATAACAAAACATTACTTTCTCCATCGTGAAGTGTTGCTTGCAACAACAATCAGCAGTAAGTTGAAGGCTGTACTAGACAAAGTTGTAAAAATATTGAACTGCACAAAATATATGTCACTTAAATCACGATTGTTTGCCAAACTACGTAAAGAAGTTGAAGCAAAGTATGCGAATCTTCTGCACACGGAGGCAAGATGGCTCTCCAGAGCTAAAGTGTTGTCACCAGTGTATAAACTCAAGGATAAGTTAGGTCTTTTTACCCTTGAATACCAAGAAGAATTTTGTGCGTTGCTTGTAGATGAGACTTTGTCTACAAAATTATTCTACTTAGTGAATATCTTTGAACATTTAACCAAGGTAGATTCTAACATGCAAGACAACATTGAAAATATCTTCCACTGAGAAAATTAAAGCTCTGAGAGATAAATTAAGAACTTAGGATGTCAAGAAGAGAAAAAAGTGCGCTGTATGACCCTAGTGGGTTTAGTGCCTTTTTTATTATAGCAATAATAACTGAAATACGTAATGTTCGCAGTCTAAAATTAAAGCAAAAGGATGAATAAAGCCTGTGGATGAATTCTGGATAGAGATTAAGAATGAATATGGAATTTTCCACATCTTACCTGTGTGAGTTGGGATTTTCTGCGCTTACAAACATAAAACTAAGAAGACAGAGAGAGGCTAAAATCGGTCGAGGAAGAAATGTGGGTGTGTGTGTCCAATATTCTACCTAATATCCTGGACAAGTGCACCTGGGGAAGGTGAGGATACCGGTTGTTGAGGCAGACCTGGGGAAGGTGAGGATACCGGTTGTTGAGGCAGACCTGGGGAAGGTGAGGATACCGGTTGTTGAGGCAGACCTGGGGAAGGTGAGGATACCGGTTGTTGAGGCAGACCTGGGGAAGGTGAGGATACCGGTTGTTGAGGCAGACCTGGGGAAGGTGAGGATACCGGTTGTTGAGGCAGACCTGGGGAAGGTGAGGATACCGGTTGTTGAGGCAGACCTGGGGAAGGTGAGGATACCGGTTGTTGAGGCAGACCTGGGGAAGGTGAGGATACCGGTTGTTGAGGCAGACCTGGGGAGGATACCGGTTGTTGAGGCAGACCTGGGGAAGGTGAGGATACCGGTTGTTGAGGCAGACCTGGGGAAGGTGAGGATACCGGTTGTTGAGGCAGACCTGGGGAAGGTGAGGATACCGGTTGTTGAGGCAGACCTGGGGAAGGTGAGGATACCGGTTGTTGAGGCAGACCTGGGGAAGGTGAGGATACCGGTTGTTGAGGCAGACCTGGGGAAGGTGAGGATACCGGTTGTTGAGGCAGACCTGGGGAAGGTGAGGATACCGGTTGTTGAGGCAGACCTGGGGAAGGTGAGGATACCGGTTGTTGAGGCAGACCTGGGGAAGGTGAGGATACCGGTTGAGGCAGACCTTACCGAGGCAGACCTGGGGAAGGTGAGGATACCGGTTGTTGAGGCAGACCTGGGGAAGGTGAGGATACCGGTTGTTGAGGCAGACCTGGGGAAGGTGAGGATACCGGTTGTTGAGGCAGACCTGGGGAAGGTGAGGATACCGGTTGTTGAGGCAGACCTGGGGAAGGTGAGGATACCGGTTGTTGAGGCAGACCTGGGGAAGGTGAGGATACCGGTTGTTGAGGCAGACCTGGGGAAGGTGAGGATACCGGTTGTTGAGGCAGACCTGGGGAAGGTGAGGATACCGGTTGTTGAGGCAGACCTGGGGAAGGTGAGGATACCGGTTGTTGAGGCAGACCTGGGGAAGGTGAGGATACCGGTTGTTGAGGCAGACCTGGGGAAGGTGAGGATACCGGTTGTTGAGGCAGACCTGGGGAAGGTGAGGATACCGGTTGTTGAGGCAGACCTGGGGAAGGTGAGGATACCGGTTGTTGAGGCAGACCTGGGGAAGGTGAGGATACCGGTTGTTGAGGCAGACCTGGGGAAGGTGAGGATACCGGAGGCAGACCTGGGGATACCGGTTGTTGAGGCAGACCTGGGGAAGGTGAGGATACCGGTTGTTGAGGCAGACCTGGGGAAGGTGAGGATACCGGTTGTTGAGGCAGACCTGGGGAAGGTGAGGATACCGGTTGTTGAGGCAGACCTGGGGAAGGTGAGGATACCGGTTGTTGAGGCAGACCTGGGGAAGGTGAGGATACCGGTTGTTGAGGCAGACCTGGGGAAGGTGAGGATACCGGTTGTTGAGGCAGACCTGGGGAAGGTGAGGATACCGGTTGTTGAGGCAGACCTGGGGAAGGTGAGGATACCGGTTGTTGAGGCAGACCTGGGGAAGGTGAGGATACCGGTTGTTGAGGCAGACCTGGGGAAGGTGAGGATACCGGTTGTTGAGGCAGACCTGGGGAAGGTGAGGATACCGGTTGTTGAGGCAGACCTGGGGAAGGTGAGGATACCGGTTGTTGAGGCAGACCTGGGGAAGGTGAGGATACCGGTTGTTGAGGCAGACCTGGGGAAGGTGAGGATACCGGTTGTTGAGGCAGACCTGGGGAAGGTGAGGATACCGGTTGTTGAGGCAGACCTGGGGAAGGTGAGGATACCGGTTGTTGAGGCAGACCTGGGGAAGGTGAGGATACCGGTTGTTGAGGCAGACCTGGGGAAGGTGAGGATACCGGTTGTTGAGGCAGACCTGGGGAAGGTGAGGATACCGGTTGTTGAGGCAGACCTGGGGAAGGTGAGGATACCGGTTGTTGAGGCAGACCTGGGGAAGGTGAGGATACCGGTTGTTGAGGCAGACCTGGGGAAGGTGAGGATACCGGTTGTTGAGGCAGACCTGGGGAAGGTGATGGGGAAGGTGAGGATACCGGTTGTTGAGGCAGACCTGGGGAAGGTGAGGATACCGGTTGTTGAGATACCGGTTGTTGAGGCAGACCTGGGGAAGGTGAGGATACCGGTTGTTGAGGCAGACCTGGGGAAGGTGAGGATACCGGTTGTTGAGGCAGACCTGGGGAAGGTGAGGATACCGGTTGTTGAGGCAGACCTGGGGAAGGTGAGGATACCGGTTGTTGAGGCAGACCTGGGGAAGGTGAGGATACCGGTTGTTGAGGCAGACCTGGGGAAGGTGAGGATACCGGTTGTTGAGGCAGACCTGGGGAAGGTGAGGATACCGGTTGTTGAGGCAGACCTGGGGAAGGTGAGGATACCGGTTGTTGAGGCAGACCTGGGGAAGGTGAGGATACCGGTTGTTGAGGCAGACCTGGGGAAGGTTAGGATACCGGTTGTTGAGGCAGACCTGGGGAAGGTGAGGATACCGGTTGTTGAGGCAGACCTGGGGAAGGATACCGGTTGTTGAGGATAAGGTGAGGATACCGGTTGTTGAGGCCGGTTGTTGAGGCAGACCTGGGGGTGAGGATACCGGTTGTTGAGGCAGGTGAGGATACCGGTTGTTGAGGCAGACCTGGGGAAGGTGAGGATACCGGTTGTTGAGGCAGACCTGGGGAAGGTGAGGATACCGGTTGTTGAGGCAGACCTGGGGAAGGTGAGGATACCGGTTGTTGAGGCAGACCTGGGGAAGGTGAGGATACCGGTTGTTGAGGCAGACCTGGGGAAGGTGAGGATACCGGTTGTTGAGGCAGACCTGGGGAAGGTGAGGATACCGGTTGTTGAGGCAGACCTGGGGAAGGTGACGATACCGGTTGTTGAGGCAGACCTGGGGAAGGTGAGGATACCGGTTGTTGAGGCAGACCTGGGGAAGGTGAGGATACCGGTTGTTGAGGCAGACCTGGGGAAGGTGAGGATACCGGTTGTTGAGGCAGACCTGGGGAAGGTGAGGATACCGGTTGTTGAGGCAGACCTGGGGAAGGTGAGGATACCGGTTGTTGAGGCAGACCTGGGGAAGGTGAGGATACCGGTTGTTGAGGCAGACCTGGGGAAGGTGAGGATACCGGTTGTTGAGGCAGACCTGGGGAAGGTGAGGATACCGGTTGTTGAGGCAGACCTGGGGAAGGTGAGGATACCGGTTGTTGAGGCAGACCTGGGGAAGGTGAGGATACCGGTTGTTGAGGCAGACCTGGGGAAGGTGAGGATACCGGTTGTTGAGGCAGACCTGGGGAAGGTGAGGATACCGGTTGTTGAGGCAGACCTGGGGAAGGTGAGGATACCGGTTGTTGAGGCAGACCTGGGGAAGGTGAGGATACCGGTTGTTGAGGCAGACCTGGGGAAGGTGAGGATACCGGTTGTTGAGGCAGACCTGGGGAAGGTGAGGATACCGGTTGTTGAGGCAGACCTGGGGAAGGTGAGGATACCGGTTGTTGAGGCAGACCTGGGGAAGGTGAGGATACCGGTTGTTGAGGCAGACCTGGGGAAGGTGAGGATACCGGTTGTTGAGGCAGACCTGGGGAAGGTGAGGATACCGGTTGTTGAGGCAGACCTGGGGAAGGTGAGGATACCGGTTGTTGAGGCAGACCTGGGGAAGGTGAGGATACCGGTTGTTGAGGCAGACCTGGGGAAGGTGAGGATACCGGTTGTTGAGGCAGACCTGGGGAAGGTGAGGATACCGGTTGTTGAGGCAGACCTGGGGAAGGTGAGGATACCGGTTGTTGAGGCAGACCTGGGGAAGGTGAGGATACCGGTTGTTGAGGCAGACCTGGGGAAGGTGAGGATACCGGTTGTTGAGGCAGACCTGGGGAAGGTGAGGATACCGGTTGTTGAGGCAGACCTGGGGAAGGTGAGGATACCGGTTGTTGAGGCAGACCTGGGGAAGGTGAGGATACCGGTTGTTGAGGCAGACCTGGGGAAGGTGAGGATACCGGTTGTTGAGGCAGACCTGGGGAAGGTGAGGATACCGGTTGTTGAGGCAGACCTGGGGAAGGTGAGGATACCGGTTGTTGAGGCAGACCTGGGGAAGGTGAGGATACCGGTTGTTGAGGCAGACCTGGGGAAGGTGAGGATACCGGTTGTTGAGGCAGACCTGGGGAAGGTGAGGATACCGGTTGTTGAGGCAGACCTGGGGAAGGTGAGGATACCGGTTGTTGAGGCAGACCTGGGGAAGGTGAGGATACCGGTTGTTGAGGCAGACCTGGGGAAGGTGAGGATACCGGTTGTTGAGGCAGACCTGGGGAAGGTGAGGATACCGGTTGTTGAGGCAGACCTGGGGAAGGTGAGGATACCGGTTGTTGAGGCAGACCTGGGGAAGGTGAGGATACCGGTTGTTGAGGCAGACCTGGGGAAGGTGAGGATACCGGTTGTTGAGGCAGACCTGGGGAAGGTGAGGATACCGGTTGTTGAGGCAGACCTGGGGAAGGTGAGGATACCGGTTGTTGAGGCAGACCTGGGGAAGGTGAGGATACCGGTTGTTGAGGCAGACCTGGGGAAGGTGAGGATACCGGTTGTTGAGGCAGACCTGGGGAAGGTGAGGATACCGGTTGTTGAGGCAGACCTGGGGAAGGTGAGGATACCGGTTGTTGAGGCAGACCTGGGGAAGGTGAGGATACCGGTTGTTGAGGCAGACCTGGGGAAGGTGAGGATACCGGTTGTTGAGGCAGACCTGGGGAAGGTTTGTTGAGGCAGACCTGGGGAAGGTTGAGGATAAGGTGAGGATACCGGTTGTTGAGGCAGACCTGGGGAAGGTGAGGATACCGGTTGTTGAGGCAGACCTGGGGAAGGTAAGGATACCGGTTGTTGAGGCAGACCTGGGGAAGGTAAGGATACCGGTTGTTGAGGCAGACCTGGGGAAGGTAAGGATACCGGTTGTTGAGGCAGACCTGGGGAAGGTAAGGATACCGGTTGTTGAGGCAGACCTGGGGAAGGTAAGGATACCGGTTGTTGAGGCAGACCTGGGGAAGGTAAGGATACCGGTTGTTGAGGCAGACCTGGGGAAGGTACCGGTTGTTGAGGCAGACCTGGGGAAGGTGAGGATACCGGTTGTTGAGGCAGGATACCGGTTGTTGAGGCAGACCTGGGGAAGGTAAGGATACCGGTTGTTGAGGCAGACCTGGGGAAGGTAAGGATACCGGTTGTTGAGGCAGACCTGGGGAAGGTAAGGATACCGGTTGTTGAGGCAGACCTGGGGAAGGTAAGGATACCGGTTGTTGAGGCAGACCTGGGGAAGGTAAGGATACCGGTTGTTGAGGCAGACCTGGGGAAGGTAAGGATACCGGTTGTTGAGGCAGACCTGGGGAAGGTAAGGATACCGGTTGTTGAGGCAGACCTGGGGAAGGTAAGGATACCGGTTGTTGAGGCAGACCTGGGGAAGGTAAGGATACCGGTTGTTGAGGCAGACCTGGGGAAGGTAAGGATACCGGTTGTTGAGGCAGACCTGGGGAAGGTAAGGATACCGGTTGTTGAGGCAGACCTGGGGAAGGTAAGGATACCGGTTGTTGAGGCAGACCTGGGGAAGGTAAGGATACCGGTTGTTGAGGCAGACCTGGGGAAGATAAGGATACCGGTTGTTGAGGCAGACCTGGGGAAGGTAAGAATACCAGTTGTTGAGGCAGACCTTGGGATACATGTGAATTCCTGGACACATGAACCTGGAGAAAACATAAAAAATGCAGTAAGCGGGTGTGTGGACCTTAATTAAAGACGAACCACTGGCTTCCACATGTCGAGGTCTAGTAACTCAGAGATAACTCTGAGCCTAGCGGTGTTCGCAAGCTTTCAATGCAAATTTAAAATATACATAAATATATAGTCCTATGTAGATAGCGTACTTTAATTTTTTTATATCCTATTTTATATAGCGCAGTATTCAAACATGTGAGCAGGTTAGCAGTGCTTCCAGGTACACTGGGAGCAGTGAAGACGTACATGTTTTTCTTTGGTCTGGTTTTTCCTAATATCACACTGATACTACTGCTGCTGCTACAGTCTTAGTATGACAAGGATACTACTACTGCTGCTACAGTCTTAGTATGACAAGGATACTACTGCTGCTGCTACAGTCTTAGTATGACAAGGATACTACTACTGCTGCTACAGTCTTAGTAATAGATACTACTACTGCTGCTGCTGCTGCTGCTGCTGCTACAGTTGTAGTGTCACAGTGATACTATTGTTTCCAGTAATAAGTACTTTTTTTATTTCTAATACTTAATTTACTGTACTGAATCAGTAAACTTCAGTGATTTTCACAGTTTTTCTCCTAAGTTTTGAGCTGGAAATCCTTCCCTTGGCAATATTTTTGAAATTTTTATAAATCACATGTGATTCCACCTGTTTTTGTGCTACCAACCAAAGTTGACTTACTCAATGTTTTCATCTCTTCTACATAACCCATATCTTTCAGGATTTTACAGCCATTTCTTCTTTACGATAAGACACACGCCTAGTCACTATCCTGCAACCAGACAGACATCTCTAGCCACCAACTTGCAACAAGACAAACACCCCACCCCTAGCCACCATCATGTAACAAAACAGACACTACAAGCTACCATCTTGAAACAAGAGAGACACTAATAGCTACCATCATGCAAAAAAAACAGACACTACTAGTTACCATCTTGCTGTGCGGATGATTACCTGCTCCTGTGCCAAACAGCACACTCCACCACTTTTCAAAAGCCTGTACCTACTAAATATGCGAGACACGCTCATACTATTGTGCCTACTACATATACAGAACATTAAACTCCAATATAAACCTTATATTTAACTTATCCTTAATAGTTACCGCAGAATGTACAGTCACAATACAAGGCACTCTTCGAGACCATTACGTTTCAATGACCAGCAGTAATCCACCATCATGCTGACATTCCATTTATCCTGGTATTGAGTTTCCATGGTGCAAATATACTGATGGCACCCGCTCTCCTTGTTCCTCACTGCAGTCCCCACAATTGTTGGGAAAATAGTTAAGATATGATTGCAAAAAGTACATCTTCGCACTCATTCTAGACCCAGGTTGTTGGAAACTTGAAATCAGGTCTTGGATCATTTTTTCACTGTCCACAACTTCCCAGGAAGTTGTGGACAATCTGTTTGAATGAAAACCAGGCATTCACCTCGACACCTGCTAATACTTCATCAAAATGCTTGTCTTTCATCAATTCCCGAATCTGAGGGCCAACAAAAATTCCTGCCTTTACCTTGCCTTCACTTATACGAGGAATCTTTGACTCCAGGTACTTGAAAGCAGTTCCATTCTTGTTCAAGGCCTTCACAAAATATTTCATAAGTCTTAATTTGATGTGGAGTGGTGGCAGCAGAATTTTCTTGGGGTCAACTAGTGGCACAGTTTTCACGTTGTGATTTCCGGGTAAGAAGCTAGTTCTTGGTGGCCAGTCTTTTTGTTCATAGTGCTGGCTGTCTGCCCTACTATCCCAAAGACACAGAAACAAATTATAAACATGATTTAGCTTCAGTTGTTTTACTCTGTCTTCAACATTCAGCATATCCAACTGCTGTAATTCATCCTGGCCTACATGTTCTCTTGGTCCCAGCCCCAGGATGAATCTTACGATTTTGTTCTGGGTGATTTGCAGTCTATCTTTCAGTTTTTTTGTCAAGGCAGAGTACCAAGAAGAGCAAGCGTAATCCATATGGCATTGTATAAGGGCTAGACATAGGGTCCTGCGAGCCTCAGTAGGTAGACACTGTGCTTGTCTATACAGGAACTTCAGCCTGGCATTCGCTTTCTTTACTACACTGTTCCCTATCAATTCTCCTGACATGCATGGGTCAAAGGGGATTCCCAGATATTTAACTGATGAAACCAAAGTGATGGACTCCCCATTACACTGAACATTAAAATTATTTACCCTTCTCAGTTTATGTTTCGTTCCAAAGAGAATGGCTTCAGTTTTCCCTAGGTGTAATGATAGTTTGTTGTCTACTAACCATTTGCTGCAGGACTCCAGTTCCAGTGTTAAAACATTAGCAATATCTTGTGAATCTTTACCTGTCACTAACAGAGCACTGTCATCTGCATACAGTAGGAGTTTGCACTTGACACTGATAGGCATATCATTGACATAACATAAGAATAGTAAGGGACCCAGAATACTACCTTGGGGAACTCCACATGTTATCGGCAGGGGTTTTGATTCCGTTTTGTTGATTTTGACTATTTGTCTCCTGTTGCTAAGGTAGGACTTAAACCAGTCTACAGAACCTATACCGATAGATTGAAGTTTATTACATAATATATTGTGGTTGACAGTATCGAAGGCCTTTTGCAGGTCTAAGGTTACCATACCTATGAGGTTCCCTTTTGACATTTCAGTTCTCAGGTAATCCATCAGATTAATAAGGGAGGTATCGGTTGAGTAGGATCTTCTAAAGCCCGATTGATAGCTATGGAGAATGCTGTTGTCATTAAGGTACTTAACTACTTGAGAATACACCGCCCTCTCCAGAATTTTAGATATTATACTGAGTATACTAACAGGTCTATAGTTGCTTACATCAGACCTATTATTTTTCTTGAAGATAGGAGTAACTCTGGCCTCCTTGAACCCCTCCGGTACGGTATTAGTGGTGATTGATAGATTTATTATGTGAGCAATAGGGATTGACAGTTCAAAAGCACCATCTTTTAGGAACTTAGATGGGATGTTATCAGGGCCTGTGCTCTTAGTTGGGTTTAACCTGCTTAGTTCTTTTTGAATGAAGTCATGAGATACACTTACTAGTTGACAACTGTTTGGGGTTACCCCTTTATTGGTATAGTATGTTTGAAACTTATCAGAGTCTGTGTTAAAGGTATTTGATGCAGCTGGTAGTTTACTTACTAGTGTTGATGCAACAGATGTGTAGTAGGAATTAAAGCAATTTGCCACCTTAGATGTTTCGTGGCATACCTCATTATCGATAGTGAGTACTATGTTAGACCTATCTACTGGCTTATGGCTATATCCCAACTGTTTTAGTTGTTGCCAGAGCTTTCTGGGGTTATGCTTATATTCTTCAATTTTTGAGCAATAGTGCTTTGCCTTTGCTCCTTTTATAAGCCTCTGTACTCTGTTCCTCACCCTTTGGAATTCATTTAGTGCTGCAATATCCTGTCTGTTTGCTTTAAATCTTTTTAGCAGCTGGTCTCTGAATTTCATATTATCTAATATCTCAGTAGTCATCCAGGGTTCAGTTCTTCGTTTAATCCTAACCTCTTTAACTGGTGCAATATTATTAAGAATGGTAGTGAACATTGTTTTGAATTTTTCCCAGGCATCGTTTACGTCCGTGCAACTTGTTATCTCTGTCCAGTCACAATTGTGTAGCCTATTTACCAGTGTTTCTTTACTGTAGTTTCTAGTTGACCTCATTTTTATTGTCCTGTGTAGGCCTATCCTATCCCTAGTGATTTTCCTGGTGCAGTAAATGATGAAATGATCACTAAGACCTGTGGTAATGACACCTGACTGACTAATGTTCTCAGCGCGGTTGCAAAGTATGTGGTCAATTAGGGTGGCTGAGAACTGTGTGATCCGGGTTGGTTTATTAATTAGTTGGGTGTAGCTATTTAATCCTAGAATTTGCTTATACCTTTTGCATAGCCCGTTATTCTGTTGCTGAAAACAGATATTGAAGTCGCCCAGTATTATTGTTTCGCAATTGCTTTCAACTCCGGACAAGACTCTGGAAAAGTCTTCTAAGAACTGGTCCTGGGTAGGAGGGCGGTAACTAGTTCCTACTAAGATGGGTTTGGTCTTGGGAAGCAGCACTTCAAACCATAGAATCTCCAGTTTATTGTTATTTAAATCAGGTCTTGGGTTGTAAGCTAAGTCATTTCTAATGTAGGCACATACTCCACCGCCCTTTCTGTTCCTATCTAAGCGTTTTATATTGTAACCTTCTATTTTGACCTCGTCGTCAGTCACCGTATCATCCAACCAAGATTCAGAGATGGTTATAACTGCCGCCCTAATTTTGTTAGCTAGAATCCTAATCTCTGCCAATTTAGGAAGAAGTGATCTTGCATTGACATGAATAAAGTGAAGGCCTGTTTTCATAAAACAATCATAATCATCAATATATGGCAATGGGTCATTTGTATTAAAATTAGGTAAATCAATGTCATCACTGCTAAAGGGTAACTGTGCCAAAGTGCATTTGTTACACACAAAATGAATTCTGGCACCGTTGCTATAATTGTACATACATCCATCATGCACCCACCCCTTACACATTTTACATAAGGTGCCTTTTCTGTTTTTCATGCGTACTTTAGTACAGTGTATGCATCTGTTTGGTAGTGTTTGAGATAATAATGGCTGTATTGTCTCACATTGACCTATGTATGCATTACATATGGAGTTAAGGTTATCATCCCTAGCTACTAGACCGTCATTATTGCCGTCATTTATCTGTCTGTTTTGCCTCTGCACAATAGTTTGAGGTCCTGGATTAATTTGGATATCACCACTTAAGAGCGCTACAATAAGAGCTGTGTGCCATTGTTTTTGTTTGGGTATGCGGTGTTGCCATACCTTGCGGCGATAGTGAGGTTTACTTTTCTGGTAGGATGGCAACTGTTGGGCTTTTACTGTCCAGGGCGCTGTTACTCCATTCACCTTTTCCAACCCCCATGACTGATTTCTTTCTTCATGGAATTGAAGAAGAAATATAAATATAATTATGGCAGCCTGTACCCCTCTAATGCCTGCCATTGTGGTTCATCTGCTCCCACCATACCATTGGTGCACCAAGTTTTCCAACTGACCACATTTGGAGCTTACTGATACAACTCTTGCAAGCTTTGTGTGGTACAAATGGTTTGTCCTGGTCTCCAAGTTTGCAGCCAAAATAAGCAAAGTAGCAGCGCTTCATTAAAGGAGTAATGTTGCTCCGGGAATCTGAAGGGTTGAATTGCCAGCAGACATAGCAAAATATGTCTGGTGAATTTATGCAGTCTCTAGACATATTAATAATCTGAAAATAAAGAAAAATATATTAGACTTAACATTTAAGTCAATATAAGGTAAGCATTTTAATTGGTAATATACCACTTTCTCATTTACTTATGTTATACGAAAAGAGAAAAGTAACGTTTCCGTATAACTTGACAACCTGATGTGATAGAGACGAATAATAAACAGAGTGAATCACTATTTTCCATATATATACCGAAGAAGATACAATAGAGTCAATAAAAAGTCATGCAGACCAGTATGTAACTGTATTTGTGTATACCTGAGTAAACTTACTTATAGAAACCCATCCATAACGATGGAATATGACATAGAAAACGTACAGGACGATGTAATATGACGGGGAAACTCGTCCAGAACGGCGGAATGTGACAAGAAAACCGTGCAGAACAAGGCAATATGACAAGGAAACATGTCCAGCGCAATGGAACATGAGAGAGAATTTCGTCGGGAACAATGGAATATGACAGGGAACTCTTTCTAGAACGACTGAATATGACTTGGAAACCAGTCCAAAACCATGGAATATGAGAAAGAAATTCGTACAGGAAAATGAAATATTAGAAGGAAACCAGTCCAGAACGATGGAATATGACAGGGAAACCCGTCCTGAATAAGGGAATATGACAGGGAGACTCGTCGAGAAAAATGGAATATGACAGAGAAACCAGTCCGGAACGATGGAATATGACAGGGAAGCCATACCCCCGGCCGGGATTGAACCCGCGGTCATAGAGTCTCAAAACTCCAGCGGGTTCAATCCCGGCCGGGGGTATGGTTTATTTGCAATCGTGTCATTACGATTTCTTAAGTCATGACAGGGAAGCTCTTCTAAATTGATGGAAATATTACGAGAGCTATCCAGGACGATTGGAATATGAGACTGAAATCCATCCAGGAAAATTGAATATGACAGAGAAACCAACAGATATTTATAAACAGATATTTATAAACAATAATCATATTTATGTATTTTTTACCTTCTTTATTAATTTTAATGTAGGCTCTTTTGTGCCAAGTGTTGTTCAGTCTTTGATATATTCACTTAACACAGGTTTTATTTGACGTTATTTTCCTGACGAATATATGTTGTTTACACACTTTGTACAACACTAAATGTTCTTTGTTATTGTCTGGCAGGTGTTGATGTAGAGAAAAGTTTGCCAAGTTACACCAGTCAACACCAGATATTTTCCTTGTTGATTCACTCACAAAATGTTTTAAAAACAGTCTAGAGTTAACCCAGGAAGTCGCCAGACTCAAGATTAGAAGTGAAACATTTGAAACTGTTTAAGCGAAATTTAAATACCATGTTAGGATTACATTTATGTCACAAAGTTTGTTAGTTACTTTCAATATTTTGAAATTACAATCATGAGGACGTAAGGAAGAAGGAACACTGCAGCAGGCCTACTGGCCCATGCGAGGCAGGTCCAAGTCTCCTACCGGCTTAAACCAATGATCCAACCTAGTCACATCCACTTAAGGAAGGAGCACGGCATCAGACCTATTAGCACAAGCTAGTCAGGTCCAACTCACACTCACTCATGTATTTATCTGACCTATTTTAAAACTACACAACGTTTTAGCTTCTATGACAGTACTCGGAAGTTTGTTCCACTCATCCACAACTTTGTTACCAAACCAGTGCTTTCCTATATCCTTCCTGAATCTGAATTTTTCCAACTTAAAACTATTGCTGCGAGTCCTGTATATGTTAGATAGTTTTAGCACGCTATTTACATCCCCTTTATTAATTTCTGTTTTCCATTTATACACAATCAAATCCCGCCCGAATTCTACGCATTTCTAGAGAGTGCAGATTCAGGGCCCTCAGTCTATCCTCATAGGGAAGATTTCTGATACATGGGATCAACTTTGTCATCCTCCTCTGTATGTTTTCCAGTGCATTTATATCCATTCTGTAATACGGTGACCAGAACTGAGCAGCATAATGTAAATGAGGCCTAACCAAGGATATATAGAGTTGAACAACCTGAGGACTCCTATTATCACTGGTCAACAATTTTTGAAAATTTGTGTACTTCTTAAATGAAAAATGCTTTTTGGTTATAGGTTTAAAGATACGAGACATGCAATATTTGATTATTTTATTATAACGTACAATATGTGTCCGTATGTTTTTAAACTCTAATCTGTACCTACTCTCTGCCTTTTTGCTTGACGCTTATAGTGGGCTGAAGAATCATCTCTTGCCAATGTTCAGCAATAGTCTGCAAGCATTCTTGTGCCCCCATTTGCCCTGGTACCATTTTTCCATGGTTGAAATATCTTAGTGAAACCTTTTACTATGTTCATCACTAACTGTCTCACAGTTCGCCAAAAAAAAGTCTAAAAGCGCGTCCAAAAAAGTGGATTTTAAGTGACATGTTACATCCCATGTTCTTGTAAGGCTTGATGAGGTTTTTCACCAATTTTTCATGGTTGCCTTCCCTTCTGTTTCTGAGAAATCCCTTCGAAACTAATTTGAATGTCTCCCAAGCAGCTTTCTCCTCCCCATGAAGGTCTGATTCCAAGTCACCATCTTTAAGAAGTTCTCGAATCTGAGGACCATTGAAGACTCCCCTTTTATCTTAGCGTCTCTCAGTGAGGGGAATTTCGATGTTAAATACTTGAATTCTGGACCGGATTTGTCCATAGTTTTTACAAAGTTTTTATGAGCCCCAGTTTGTTTGATTCAACGAGAAGTGGATGTTGAGTATTTCTCATCTCAGACTCCAATGATTGACGAGGTGGCCAGTCTCTCTTGATGTAGTGGGAACCTCTTGCACGGCTGTCCCATTCACATAGAACATAAGAACATAAGAAAGAAGGAACACTGCAGGAGGCCTACTGACCCATGAGGAGCAGGCCCATGTCCCTTCTTCCCCCCCTTCCCAGATTAGCCCAATGACCCACCCAGTCTGGTCACCTCAACTCAAAGAAGGAGCACGGCACCAGACCCAGCAGCACAAGCTAGTCAGGTCCAACTCACACCCACTCATGTATTTATCTAACCTATTTTTAAAACTACATAACGTTTTAGCCTCAATAACTGTACTCGGGAGTTTGTTCCACTCATCCACTGGTGTATCCGCTCTGCAAACCCATCACAAGAGCGAATCACCTACCTTTCATCCCAAAATATAAACTTGCACAGCACAGCCACCTTCTATGACTACTGGAACAATAATGAAATGCCTTGAGACTGTGAGTGTGGTGAGAAACACACTGCCGCAAGCCTGTTGGAACCTGTTGTGACACGTAGGTGTATAATGAAATGGAACAGAACTTCTCCAGGCTTAGGGACTGACAACCTCAAATCTACGACTACAAGGGTGATGGACTGATTACATTGTCTTCACATCCCTACTGCTCCTGCCTACTTTCTGTACTCGACTGAAGAAGCCTACTGTGTAGGCGAAACGTTTCGGAATAAAGTTGCCTAAATGTTGCCTATGTCTCTTATCTACCAGAACAGTTAATAGAACTTCAGAAGCCGGTGATAGATTTATTAACTGAGAAAATAATTTTTAGACAAACTTATCATAGTTTGCAAAGTTTAGATTTTTCAGGCGAGTGATTAGTTATGTCTTGTTACATGTGCAGGAACATATAGTCTATATATACTGTTATTATTATTATTATTATTATTATTATTATTATTATTATTACTATTATTATTACTATTATTATTATTATTATTATTATTATTATTATTACTATTATTGACAAGCCTGAGATCAGACTTCATTGTCAAGCAGGCTGTTGGTGCTTGTGAAATACAGACCAACAAAGCTATGAGAGAATTGTTGATCTGACACTTTCATTAGGTAAGTAGACCATCATCTCGCTGTTATCTGTTGCATAATGAAACACTAAACCCGCAGGAATGGTACATCATATAGTTTGATCCGGGAAAGTGGAAGGTAACACTTATTTCTTGGAGCTTACATTCCACTGAACAATATGAACAAACATCAGACTTACACACACATACAAATCCTCATATGATCATTCTTGCAAAGTTGGGCACTGTAGTAGGCCTACCTGCTGTTCCATCAACTAGGCCTAACTGTTCTTCCATCCCTGCGTGCAACATGCGTCTCTACCTTCACATGACGCACTGCAATCCTCTATGTAAACCATATCTCAACATGACTTTGAATTGCTAAATTTAAACTGGTTTCTATTGAAAGTGGCCTGAGGACCACTTTACCAGTGAAAGTGGCCTGAGGACCACTTTACCAGTGAAAGTGGCCTGAGCACCACTTTACCAGTGAAAGTGGCCTGAGCACCACTTTACCAGTGAAAGTGGCCTGAGCACCACTTTACCATTGAAAGTGGCCTGAGCACCACTTTACCAGTGAAAGTGGCCTGAGCACCACTTTACCAGTGAAAGTGGCCTGAGCACCACTTTACCAGTGAAAGTGGCCTGAGCACCACTTTACCAGTGAAAGTGGCCTGAGCACCACTTTACCAGTGAAAGTAGCCTGAGCACCACTTTACCAGTGAAAGTGGCCTGAGCACCACTTTACCAGTGAAAGTGGCCTGAGCACCACTTTACCAGTGAAAGTGGCCTGAGTACCATTTTACCAGTGAAAGTGGCCTGAGCACCACTTTACCAGTGAAAGTGGCCTGAGCACCACTTTACCAGTGAAAGTAGCCTGAGCACCACTTTACCAGTGAAAGTAGCCTGAGCACCACTTTACCAGTGAAAGTAGCCTGAGCACCACTTTACCAGTGAAAGTAGCCTGAGGACCACTTTACCTATGAAAATGGTCTGAGGACCGCCTTACCAGTGAAAGTGGCATGAGGACCACTTTACCAGTGAAAGTGGCATGAGGACCACTTTACCAGTGAAAGTGGCCTGAGGATCACTTTACCAATGAAAGTGGCCTGAGGACCACTTTACCTATGAAAATGGTCTGAGGACCGCCTTACCAGTGAAAGTGGCATGAGGACCACTTTACCAGTGAAAGTGGCCTGAGGATCACTTTACCAATGAAAGTGGCCTGAGGACCGAGTTACCAGTTAAAATGGCCTGAGGACCGCTGGGAGCTCTTGAGGTTCCTAAACCTGTATTCCCTGGAACGCAGGCGGGAGAGATACATGATTATATACACCTGGAAAATCCTAGAGGGACTAGTACCGAACTTGCACACGAAAATCACTCACTACGAAAGCAAAAGACTTGGCAGACGATGCAACATTCCCCCAATGAAAAGCAGGGGTGTCACTAGCACGTTAAGAGACCATACAAAAAGTGTCAGGGGCCCGAGACTGTTCAACTGCCTCCCAGCATACATAAGGGGGATTACCAACAGACCCCTGGCAGTCTTCAAGCTGGCACTGGACAAGCACCAAAAGTCGGTTCCTGACCAGCCGGGCTGTGGCTCGTACGTTGGTTTGCGTGCAGCCAGCAGCAACAGCCTGGTTGATCAGGCTCTGATCCACCAGGAGGCCTGGTCACAGACCGGGCCGCGGGGGCGTTGACCCCCGGAACTCTCTCCAGGTAAACTCCAGGAAAGTGGACTGAAGATCACTATACCAATGAAAGTGGCCTGAGGACCACCTTTAAAAATGAAAGTGGCCTGAGGACTACTTTACCCTTGAAAGTGGCCTGAGGACAGCTTTACCAGTGATAGTGACCTGAGGATCACTTTACCAGTGAAAGTGGCATGAGGACCACTTTACCAGTGAAAGTGGCCTATGAACCACTTTACCAGTGAAAGTGGCCTGATTACAACTTTACCTGTGAAAGTGGCCTGATTACCACTTTACCCGTGAAAGTGGCCTGATTACCACTTTGCTAGTGAAAGTGGCCTGAGGATCACTTTGCCAGTGAAAGTGGCATGAGGACCACTTTACTAGTGAAAGTGGCCTGATTACAACTTTACCTGTGAAAGTGGCCTGATTACCACTTTACCTGTGAAAGTGGCCTGAGGACCACTTTTTTTATTTATTTATTTATTTATTAATTTGAACATGATACAGAGAAGTACAAGGAATACAATTTTTAAAGTGCAGCATGTTAAAGCCCCTTGTATGCAGAGCATTATGGGCAGCTTAAAATTAACTTAAGATTAACTAAGCAATGATATATTCAGTGGTACAAAAATTATTGTAAAACAGATAATTTAGTACAAATGAGTATTACAAAGACAGGTCATATGGTCATTACTGTGTTGCTGTGTAATCAGTAGAATGGAGTATTATGTTAGGTAATGAAGTTAAATAGTAACAAAGTGAAAGTGGCCTAAGGAGCATTTTACCAGTAGCACATTCGTTTCCTTAAGTCCCCTTCTGTGTGTGTGTGTGTGTGTGTGTGTGTGTACTCACCTATTTGTGGTTGCAGGGGTCGAGTCCTAGCTCCTGGCCCCGCCTCTTCACCGGTTGCTACTAGGCCCTCTCTCTCCCCGCTCCATGAGCTTTATCAAACCTCGTCTTAAAACTGTGTATGGTTCCTGCCTCCACTACGTCATTTTCTAGGCTATTCCACTGCCTTACAACTCTATGACTGAAGAAATACTTCCTACTATCTCTCTGACTCATTTGTGTCTTCAACTTCCAATTGTGGCCTCTTGTTTCTGTGTCCCCTCCCTGGAACATCCTGTCCTTGTCCACCTTGTCTATTCCACGCAGTATTTTATATGTCGTTATCATGTCTCCCCTGACCCTCCTGTCCTCCAGTGTCGTCAGGCCGATTTCCCTTAATCTTTCTTCATAGGACATTCCCCTTAGCTCTGGAACTAACCTTGTTGCAAACCTTTGTACTTTCTCTAGTTTCTTGACGTGCTTTATCAAGTGCGGGTTCCAAACAGGTGCTGCATACTCCAGTATGGGCCTGACATACACGGTGTACAGTGTCTTGAATGATTCCTTACTAAGGTATCGGAATGCTGTTCTCAGGTTTGCCAGGCGCCCATATGCTGCAGCAGTTATCTGATTGATGTGTGCTTCCGGAGACATGCTCGGTGTTATACTCACCCCAAGATCTTTCTCCTTGAGTGAGGTTTGCAGTCTTTGGCCACCTAGCCTATACTCTGTCTGTGGTCTTCTGTGCCCTTCCCCTATCTTCATGACTTTGCATTTGGCAGGATTAAAATCGAGAAGCCATTTGCTGGACCAGGTGTCCAGTCTGTCCAGGTCTCTTTGAAGTCCTGCCTGGTCCTCATCAGATTTAATTCTCCTCATTAACTTCACATCATCTGCAAACAGGGACACTTCTGAGTCTAACCCTTCCGTCATGTCGTTCACATATACCAAAAATAGCACTGGTCCTAGGACCGACCCCTGTGGGACCCCGCTCGTCACAGGTGCCCACTGTGATACATCATTACGTACCATGACTCGTTGTTGCCTCCCTGTCAGGTATTCTCTGATCCATTGCAGTGCCCTTCCTGTTATATGCGCCTGATGCTCTAGCTTCTGCACTAATCTCTTGTGAGGAACTGTGTCAAAGGCCTTCTTGCAGTCCAAGAAGATGCAATCAACCCACCCCTCTCTCTCTTGTCTTACTTCTGTTATTTTATCATAAAACTCCAGAAGGTTTGTGACACAGGATTTGCCTTCCGTGAATCCGTGCTGGTTGGCATTTATACTCCTGTTCCGTTCCAGGTGCTCCACCACTCTCCTCCTGATAATCTTCTCCATAATTTTGCATACTAAACACGTCAATGACACAGGTCTATAGTTTAGTGCCTCTTTTCTGTCTCCTTTTTTGAAAATGGGAACTACATTTGCCGTCTTCCATACCTCAGGTAGTTGCCCAGTTTCCAGGGATGTGTTGAAGATTGTGGTAAGTGGTACGCACAACATATCTGCTCCCTCTCTAAGGACCCACGGAGAGATGTTGTCCGGTCCCATTGTCTTTGAGGTATCGATGTCCCTTAGCAGTTTCTTCACCTCCTCCTCATCTGTATATATGTCGTCCAACACTTGTTGGTGTATTCCTTGTTGGTGTCCCCATCTGGTCTGTCCCCCCAGAGTCCTTCCTGTCTCTACTGTAAATACTTCCTTAAATCTCGTGTTGAGCTCCTCACATACCTCTTGATCGTTTCTTGTGAGTTCTCCACCTTCTTTCCTCAGCCTTATCACCTGGTCCTTGACTGTTGTCTTACTCCTAATGTGGCTATACAGCAGTTTCGGGTCAGATTTGACTTTCGATGCTATGTCGTTTTCATACTGTCGCTGGGCCTCCCTCCTTATCTGCGCATACTCGTTTCTGGCTCTTCTACTAATCTCCTTGTTTTCCTGGGTCCTATGCCTCCTGTACCTTTTCCATTCTCTGTTGCACTTAGTTTTTGCCTCCCTACACCTTCGAGTAAACCAAGGACTCGTTTTGGTCTTCCTATTATTTCTGTTTCCCTTGGGAACAAAACTTTCCTCTGCCTCCTTGCACTTTGTTGTGTGTGTGTGTGTGTGTGTGTGTGTGTGTGTGTGGTAGAAGGAGTCAAGTCTTGGCTATTGGCCCCTCCTTCTCGAAGAGAGTTTCCAGTGCACTTTCTGTCTACTTGCTACGAGAACTTTATCGTCTATTCTTATCGCTATGTTTGAGTCCAACTTGTACCACTCCGTAGTCCAGGTCATACCACCTCGTGACTGTTTTAATAATGATAAAATACATCATAACATTTCTTTTCACTTACCAGTGTTTACAACTTCAAGCTGTGGTGGTGACGACGACGACGACGACCACCACCGCCACCACCACTACCACCACCACCACCGCCACCACCACCGCCACCACCGCCGCCACCACCACGGCCGCCACCACCACGGCCGCCACCACCACGGCCGCCGCCACCACCACGGCCGCCACCACCACGGCCGCCGCCACCACCACCGCCGCCACCACCACCGCCGCCACCACCACCACCGCCGCCACCACCACCGCCGCCACCACCACCGCCGCCACCACCACCACCACCACCGCCGCCTCCGCCACCACCCCCGCCACCGCCACCAACCACCGCCACCACCACCGCCACCACCGCCACCACCACCGCCACCACCACCGCCACTACCACCACCACCGCCACTACCACTACCACCACCACCGCCACCACCGCCACCACCATCACCACATCCACCATCACCACCACCACCCCCACCACCACCACCCTCGCCATCACCACCACCACAATCACCACCACCACCGCCACCACCACCTCCATCGCCACCACTATCACCACCACCACCGCCACCATCACCACCACCACCGCCGCCATTACCACCACCGCCATTACCACCACCACCACCACCACCACCACCACCACCATCACCACCACCACCATCACCTCCACCACCACGACCACCACCACCACCACCACCACCACCACCACCACCACCACCACCAACACCACCATTACCACCACCACCACCGCCACCACAGCCACCACCACCACCACCACCATCACCACCAGCACCACCATTACCAAATTCACCAATACCACCGCCACCACAACCATCACCACCACCACCACCAGAACCTCCACCACCACCACCACCACCATCACCACCACCACCATCACCACCACCACCACCAATACCACCACCACCACCACCACCATCACCACCACCACCACCACCACCACCACCACCACCGCCACTACCACCACCACCACCAGCACCACCACCACCACCACCATCACCACCGCCACCACCACCGCTACCACCACCACCACCACCACAACCACACCACCGCCACCACCACCAGCACCACCACCACTACCTCCACCACCACCATCACCACCACCACCACCACCACCACCATCACCACAGCCACCACTACCACCACTACCTCCACCACCACCATCACCACCACCACCATTATCACCACCAACACAACCATCACTACCACCACTACCTCCACCACCACCATCACCACCACCACCACCACCACCACCACCACCACCAATACCACCGCCACCACCACCACCACCACCACCACCATCATGATGAGGCCACATTTTTTTTTAATTCTTTTTTATTAACACATCATCATTCACTCCATCAGTGTCTTGCCAGAGTCATGCCTATACCACAGTTTTAATTAAAACTGCAACATTAACACCCCTTCTTCAGAGTGTAGACACTGTACTTCCCATCTCCAGGACTCAAGTCCGGCCTGCCAGTTTCCCTGAATCCCTTCATAAATGTTATCTTGCTTACACTCCAACAGCACGTCATGTCATAAAATGTATTTGTCTCCATTCGCTCCTGCCTGACACACTCACGCACGCTTGCTGGAAGTCCAAGTACCTCACATACCTCCCTCCAACCTTTCCTAGACCAACCCCTACACTACAGATTTATACACTCTCGAAGTCAATCTATTTTATTCCACCCTTTCTAAATGTCTAAACCACCTTAACAACCCCTTCTCAGCCCTCTGGATAATAGTTTTGGTAATACCACACAACCTCCTAATTTCCAAACTACGAATTCTCTGCATTATATTTACAAACATGACATCTCCATTGCCTCCAGCCTTCTCCATGTTGCAACATTTACCACCCCTGTTTCACACACTTATAAGAGTGTTGGTATAACTATATTCTCATATATTCCCCTCTTTGCTTCCACGGACAAAGTTCTTTGTTTCTACAGAATCCTCAGTGCACCCCTCACCTTTTTCCCTCGTTAGTTCTATGATTTACCTCATCTTTCATAGACCAATCTGCTGACACGTCCACTCCTAAATATCTGAATAATATTCACCTCCTCTATACTCTCTCCCTCCAATCTGATATCCAGTCTTTCGTCACCTAATTTTTTTGTCTTCATCACCTTTCTCTTTCCTATTTTCACTTTTAATTTTCTTCTTTTACATACCCTACCAAACTCATCCACCAACGTCTGCATTCGTCACCTCCTCCTCAGTTGTGTGTATATCATCCAGCACTTGTTGGTGTATTCCCTGTTGGTGTCTCCCTCTGTCCTGTCTTTCCAGAGTCATTCCTGTCTCCATTGTGAATACTTCCTTAAATCTCCTGTTGAGCTCTTCGCATACCTCTTGATCGTTTCTTCCCTCAGTCTGATCACCTGGTCTTTGACTGTTGTCTTTCTCCTAATGTGGCTGTGCAGCAGTTTCTGGTCAAACTTCCATTCTCTAATGCACTTAGTTTTTGCCTCCCTACACCTTCGGGTAAACCAAGGATTCTCTTTGGTCTTCCCATTGTTCCTGTTGCCATTGGGAACAAACCTTTACTCTGCCTCCTTGCATTTTGTTGTTACATATTCCATCATTTCATTTACTAACTTTCCTGCCAGTTCTCTGTCCCACTGAACCTCCTGCAGAAAGTTCCTCATACCTGTATAGTCTTCCCCTTTCATGGTTTGGCTTTTCCCATTCGACTTCTGTTACCCTCTCCACTTGTAACTCTACGATGTAATCAAAACTCAGAACTACGTGATCACTAGCTCCAAGGGGCCTCTCATATGTGATGTCCTCAAGGTCTGAACTGCTCAAGGTGAGCACAAGGTCCAGTCTTGCTGGTTCATCCTTCCCTCTATCTCTGGTAGTGTCCCTGACATGTTGATGCATGAGGTTTTCCAGTACCACATCCATCATCTTGGCTCTCCATGTGTCAGGACCCCCGTGAGGCTCCAGGTTTTCCCATTCGATCTCCCTGTGGTTGAAATCACACATGACCAGTAACTTTGCTCTACACGATTAAGCTCTTCGTGCCACCTCAGCCAGTGTGTCCACCATTACTCTGTTGTTCTCTTCATATTCCTCTCTTGGCCTCCTGCAGTTCTGTGGTGGGTTATACATCACGGCAATGACTGTGTGTGTGTGTGTTTGTGTGTGTGTGTGTGTGTGTGTGTGTGTGTGTGTGTGTGTGTGTGTGTGTGTGTGTGTGTGTGTGTGTGTGTGTGTGTGTGTGTGTGTGTGTGTGTGTGTGTGTGTGTGTGTGTGTAGATGTGTGTACTCATCTAGTTGTGGTTGCAGGGGTCGATTCATAGCTCCTGGCCCCGCCTCTTCACTGGCCACTACTGGGTCACTCTCCCTGAACCATGAGCCTTATCATACCTCTGCTTAAAGCTATGAATGGATCCTGCCTCAACTACATTGCTTCCCAAACTATTCAACTTCCTGACTACTCTGTGGCTGAAGAAATACTTCTAACATCCCTGTGATTCATCTGTGTCTTCAGCTTCCAACTGTGTCCCTTTGTTGCTGTGTCTCATCTCTGGAACATTCTGTCTCTGTCCACCTTGAAGATTTCTGATACACGGGATCATCTTTGTCATCCTCCTCTTTACGTTTTCCAGTGCATTTATATCCATTCTGTAATACGGTGACCAGAACTGAGCAGCATAGTCTAAATGAGGCCTAACCAAGGATATATAGAGTTGAAGAACAACCTGAGGACTTCTATTATTTATACTTCTAGATATGAAGCCAAGAATTCTGTTAGCTTTATTGCGGACACTAATGCACTGTTGTCCTGGTTTTAGATTACTGCTAACCAGAACTCTTAAATCCTTTTCGCAATCAGTAGTTTTAAGATCCACATTATTTAGCTTATATGTGGCATGGTTATTTAACTGTCCAACATTTAGAACTTTGCATTTGTCAATATTAAACTGCATCTGCCACTTCTCCGACCATTGCATCAGTCTATTCAAATCATCCTGGAGTGCTCTAGTGTCCTCATTAGAATGAATTGGACGGCTTATTTTGGTGTCATCAGCAAATTTGCTTATGTCGCTATTTATTCCCTCATCTATGTTGTTTATGTAAATTGTGAACAACAAGGGGCCCAACACTGACCCCTGAGGAACACCGCTTGTGACGTGCCCCCATTCTGATTTCTCCCCATTTATGCAAACTCTCTGCTGCCTATTTGTCAGCCATGCCTCTACCCAGGAAAAAATTTCTCCTCCTATTTCGTGTGCCTTAAACTTACGGGGCGTCACATCCTTCTTATAGAATGAGTTGTCAGTATTTTGAAGCATTCTTTAGTTATTTAATAAAAATAAATATCACTGTTTTTCAATAAAAGTGGCTAATTGGGACTTACGCCACTCAGGAAACCTTGCCAGTGATGAAAGTTTGAAGCCTATCAGGTAAGTCATTTTCCAGTTATGGCACGAATTCCGACTCAATTCTTCTTACTATTATACTACATCAACAAATCTACCTACTGGCGATTGAAACTTCACAGGAATTATCCTAGGCCTAATATTTATAATTATTCTGGCCTAATATATATAATTATTCTTGGCCAAGATATATAATTATCCTATGCCTAAGATTTATAATTATCCTGGCCTAAGATATATAATTATCCTGGGTCTAGGATATATAATTATCCTGGGCCTAAGATATATTTTCGGTTTACCTCTTATGAAGTCATTCAGAAGATGTAAACAGAAAATAAGTTAACATGCTTTAAAATTAATAGATTTCACACTTTACATAAAAGGGTCAAATCTGCAACTAGACGTTTGAATTTCACTCTCCGCTGTCGTCGGTTTTATTTTCATTTTTTCATGTTTGAAGCTACACCAGTGTAGGTTTTGAAGTTATCAGAAGCATTCCAGGATGCTTGGAATAAGTTCTATAACTTTTCTCATTAGATATAAGAACATCCCAGGTGCTCCAAGAATTTGGTCCTAATTACCATACACAAGTGTATTAGGCAGTCACGACTCATAAGGGAAATACAATCAAAGAGTTGGAAGAACAAAAAAAAAAAAAAAGGCAATCCTTCAAAGTTTCCCCATCATGAATATCTAATAACCCGCGAGCGTTCAGAGATGGCAAGTCTGGTCTTTCTAACATGTTAGAATTAATTAACAAAATAACATAAGTGAGACAAGAGAGTGATGCATAAGCTGCATTATCTTAAACAAAAGCAGCGAGGCCTTTGATAATATACGCCTCAAGAAACTAGAGAAAACTTTAAGCGCAAGAAGGAAGAACATGGAACACATTCCAGTACATCCAAGAGTACATTATGGTTAGCAAGACAGGAATAGATGAATGTGGAAAAGTAACTAGCAGGGTTCTGCAAGGATCGACAATAGGATCAACACTTTTTCTGATTTATGTGAATGACATTCCAGACTAGACTGAATCAGATCCTTCTCTGTTTCCTGACAAAGTAAATCGAATGAGGAGAATAAAAAGCAGATGAGGACAAGGAAAGGTTGCAAATTGATCTGAACAAACTGCAAAAATTGTTAAGAAAGGAAGTTGCTAGAATTCTATTCGACCAAATGCAACATAATAAAGATTGGGGAAGGTGTGATAAATCGGACACGGATTATATTCTTAGGTGAGTAAAGCTGCAGACTTGACTCAAAGAGAAAGCATAGTGCCAGAGTCTCATATCAACAAAAATTACCACTGCATTAATGCCCAACTGAAAAATCTTAGAGGATCATATAGGAATATCAACAATGAGTCATTGCATGCCCTTTGTAAATGTGTCACGACTGTCTTAGAGTATGTATTACCAGAATGGAACCAACACCTGAGAAAGCTAGTTACAAAACAGGAGAAAGTGAAATTATATGTAAAACGTTAAATTCCAGAGCTTATGGGTAAAAAATGTCATCAAACGGCATAAGAGGACAGAACAATTAGGGGAGACATGATGACATACACAGCATTCAGAAGAAATAACTTATCATAAAGGAATGGACTGTTTTGGTGTCACAGTTAGAAGACGAACCACAGGGGTTTCAGAAAGTATTTCTACAGCCGGAGGCAGGTCAGGAAATAAGCTGACCTCAGTGAAGACGTGGATGAGGCAAGTTCTAAACATGGTTTTCAGACCAGGTACGATAGGGATCATGAGGCCATAAGTCAATCTGGCATGAAACAAGAGACGGAGCCAGGAGCTACACTTCGATTCCTGTGATTACGTGAATTAATGAGCGCACGCGCACACCCTCCCCCACCCACACACCCACATACATACACACACACACACACACACACGCACAGAGGGCAGAGCAACAAGAGCAAGCACACACACGCACACACACACACACACACACACACACACACACGCACACCCCCCACACACACACCCACACCCACACACACACACACACACACACACACACACACACACACACACACACACACACACACACATACACACACACACCCGGACTCGACCCCCGCAACCTCAACTAGGTGAGTACACACACACCACACACACACACACACACAGGGCACAGCAACAAGAGCAAGCACACACAGAACCATCCCCAGAACCTCACAACCAATCACGCTAGCTCAACACAAACCACAATCCACACCCACAGCTCCCACCCAACACAGAGCTATAGAATCTCACAATACACTGCCAGGCCCCCAACCTTCACAGACGCCCCAAAACACAGTGTAGGAGAAGAAACTGAAGGTATAGTACACCATCGCTGATGGAATAACAAATAAGTGGGAGGAGTGGCACGAAAGAGTCAGAGGCATCACCGGCCATCATAGCTCTCACATAAATCAAGCTCCCAGGTATAATAACAGATGCCATCTTTCCAGCGGGATATCAGATCCTGAGGAATGACAGAGGGAACACAGCGGGGTTGAGGAGTGGCACTGCTGGTCAAAAACCGATGGGATTTTGATGAGCTGGATAGAGGAGACAGTGGAGAAGCAAGGGATTACATAGTAGGAATGCTTCAGTCTGGAGGTCCCAAGGTGGTAATTGCGGTGATGTATAACCCACCACAGAACAGCAGGAGGCCAAGTATTAGAGTATGAGAGTATTAGAGCGATGGTTGACACACTAGCTGAAGTGGCAAGACGGACTCATGCGAGTAGGGTAAAGCTACTGATCATGGGTGACTTCAACCACAAGGAAATCGATAGGGATAAATTGGAGCCACATGGGGGCCAAGAAACGTGGAGGGCTAAGATGATGGAGGTGGTACTGGAAAATTTCATGTACCAACACGTAAGGGACACTACCAGAGAGAGAGGAGAGGATGAACCAACGAGACTGGACCTAGTATTCGCCTTGAGTAGTGCAGATATTGAGGACATCACATATGAAAGACCCCTTGGGGCCAGCGATAATGTGATTTTAAGATTCGAATACACAGTAGAGTTACAAGTGGAGGGGAAAACAAGAAGAGCCGGACGAATAAAGCCAAGCTACAAGAACGGTAACTACTATGCAAGAATGAAGAACTTCCTGAACTGGGCTCAGTGGCACAGAGAACTGACAGGGAAATCAGATGATGGAATACGTGACAACAATTTGCGAGGAAGCTGAGGAGAGGTTTGTCCCCAAGGGTAGCAGGAATAATGAAAAAGCCTGGAAGAACCCATGATTCACCCAAAGGTGCAGAGAGGCAGAAACCAGTGTGCTAGGGAATGGAAGAAGCATAGAAGGAAAAGGACCAAGGAGAATAAGGAGAGCAGTCATAGAACCAGAAATGAATATGCACAATAAGGGAGACCCAACGACAATATGAAAATGACATAGAGCAAAAGCCAAATCTGACCCGAAGCTGTTATACAGCCACATCAGGAGGAAAACAACAGTCAAGGACCAGGTAATCAAGCTAAGGAAGGAAGGAGGAGAGACAACAAGAAACGACCGAGAAGTATGTGAGGAACTCAACATGAGAATCAAAGACAGAGGAGACAGAAGGGACTCCACAAAGAAGGAGAGGTGGGGTACACCACCAAGTGTTGGACACAATGCATACAACCGAGGTAAAAGTGAAGAGGCTGCTGAGCAAGCTAGACACCTCATAAGCGATGGGGCCGGATAACATCTCTCCATGGGTCCTGAGAGAGGGTACAGAGGAGCTATGTGTAGCCCTAACAACAATATTCAACACATTTATGGAAACAGGGAGATTATCTGAGGCATGGAAGACAGCAAATGTGGTCCCAATTTTTTAAAAAGGAGACAGACAAGAAGCACTAAGCTATAGACCAGTGTCACTGACATGTATAGTATGAAAAGTCATAGAAAAGATTATCAGGAGAAGAGTGGTGGAGCATCTAGAAAGAAATAAGCTTATCAACAACAGCCAACACGGTTTCAGTGACGGGAAATCCTGTGTCACAAACCTACTGGAGTTCTATGACAGGGTGACAGCAGTAAGACAAGAGAGAGAGAGGGATGGGTAGATTCCATTTTCATGGACTGTAAGAAGGCGTTTGACACACAAGAGATTAGTGCAAAAACTGGAGGACCAGGCAGGGATAACAGGGAAGGCACTTCAATGGATCAGGGAATACCTGTCAGGAAGACAGCAGCGAGTCATGTTACGAGGCGAGGTGTCAGAGTGGGCGCCTGTGACAAGTGCCGTTTCTGGTCCTAGGACCGGTGCTGTTTCTGGTATTCGTGAACGACATGACAAAAGGAAACTGATGAGAAGAATTCAATCGGACAAGGACCAGGCAGAACTGCAAAGGGATCTGGACTGGCTGCAGGCCTGGGCCAGCAATTAGCTCCTGGAGTTCAACCCCACCAAGTGCAAAGTAATGAAGATTGGGGAAGGGCAAAGAAGACCGCAAACGGAGTACAGAGGGAGGGCCAGAGACTACAAACCTCACTCAAGAAAAAAAAAGATCTCGTGGTGAGTATAACACCAGGCACATCTCCTGAGGCACACATCAACCAAATAACTGCTGCAGCATATATGCGCCTAGCAAACCTAAGAACAGCATTCCAACATCTTAATAAGGAATCGCTCAGGACCCTGTACACTGTGTATGTTAGGCCCATATTGGAGTATGCGGCACCAGTTTGGAACCCACATCTAGCCAAGCAAGTAAAGAAACTAGAGAGAGTGCAAAGGTTTGCAACAAGACTAGTCCCAGAGCTAAGGGGTATGTCCTACGAGGAGAGGTTAAGGGAAATTGACCTGACGACACTGGAGGACAGGAGAGATACGGGAAGGGACATGATAACGCCATATAAAATACTGAGAGGAATTGACAAGGTGGACAGAGACAGAATGTTCCAGAGATGAGACACAGCAACAAAGGGACACAGTTGGAAGCTGAAGACACAGATGAATCACAGGGATGTTAGAAGTATTTCTTCAGCCACAGAGTAGTCAGGAAGTTGAATAGTTTGGGAAGCAATGTAGTTGAGGCAGGATCCATTCATAGCTTTAAGCAGAGGTATGATAAGGCTCATGGTTCAGGGGAGTGACCCAGTAGTGGCCAGTGAAGAGGCGGGGCCAGGAGCTATGAATCGACCCCTGCAACCACAACTAGGTGAGTACACACATCTACACACACACACACACACACACACACACACACACACACACACACACACACACACACACACACACACACACACACACACACACACACACACACACACACAGTCATTGCCGTGATGTATAACCCACCACAGAACTGCAGGAGGCCAAGAGAGGAATATGAAGAGAACAACAGAGTAATGGTGGACACACTGGCTGAGGTGGCACGAAGAGCTTAATCGTGTAGAGCAAAGTTACTGGTCATGTGTGATTTCAACCACAGGGAGATCGAATGGGAAAACCTGGAGCCTCACGGGGGTCCTGACACATGGAGAGCCAAGATGATGGATGTGGTACTGGAAAACCTCATGCATCAACACGTCAGGGACACTACCAGAGATAGAGGGAAGGATGAGCCAGCAAGACTGGACCTTGTGCTCACCTTGAGCAGTTCAGACCTTGAGGACATCACATATGAGAGGCCCCTTGGAGCTAGTGATCACGTAGTTCTGAGTTTTGATTACATCGTAGAGTTACAAGTGGAAAGGGTAACAGAAGTCGAATAGGAAAAGCCAAACCATGAAAGGGGAAGACTATACAGGTATGAGGAACTTTCTGCAGGAGGTTCAGTGGGACAGAGAACTGGCAGGAAAGTTAGTAAATGAAATGATGGAATATGTAACAACAAAATGCAAGGAGGCAGAGTAAAGGTTTGTTCCCAATGGCAACAGGAACAATGGGAAGACCAAAGAGAATCCTTGGTTTACCCGAAGGTGTAGGGAGGCAAAAACTAAGTGCATTAGAGAATGGAAGTTTGACCAGAAACTGCTGCACAGCCACATTAGGAGAAAGACAACAGTCAAAGACCAGGTGATCAGACTGAGGGAAGAAACGATCAAGAGGTATGCGAAGAGCTCAACAGGAGATTTAAGGAAGTATTCACAATGGAGACAGGAATGACTCTGGGAAGACAGGACAGAGGGAGACACCAACAGGGAATACACCAACAAGTGCTGGATGATATACACACAACTGAGGAGGAGGTGACGAATGCAGACGTTGGTGGATGAGTTTGGTAGGGTATGTAAAAGAAGAAAATTAAAAGTGAAAATAGGAAAGAGAAAGGTGATGATGACAAAAAAATTAGGTGACGAAAGACTGGATATCAGATTGGAGGGAAAGAGTATAGAGGAGGTGAATATTATTCAGATATTTAGGAGTGGACGTGTCAGCCGATTGGTCTATGAAAGATGAGGTAAATCATAGAACTAACGAGGGAAAAAGGTGAGGGGTGCACTGAGGATTCTGTAGAAACAAAGAACTTTGTCCGTGGAAGCAAAGAGGGGAATATATGAGAATATAGTAATACCAACACTCTTATAAGTGTGTGAAACAGGGGTGGTAAATGTTGCAACATGGAGAAGGCTGGAGGCAATGGAGATGTCATGTTTGTAAATATAATGCAGAGAATTCGTAGTTTGGAAATTAGGAGGTTGTGTGGTATTACCAAAACTATTATCCAGAGGGCTGAGAAGGGGTTGTTAAGGTGGTTTAGACATTTAGAAAGGGTGGAATAAAATAGATTGACTTCGAGAGTGTATAAATCTGTAGTGTAGGGGTTGGTCTAGGAAAGGTTGGAGGGAGGTATGTGAGGTACTTGGACTTCCAGCAAGCGTGCGTGAGTGTGTCAGGCAGGAGCGAATGGAGACAAATACTTTTTATGACATGACGTGCTGTTGGAGTGTAAGCAAGGTAACATTTATGAAGGGATTCAGGGAAACTGGCAGGCCGGACTTGAGTCCTGGAGATGGGAAGTACAGTGCCTGCACTCTGAAGAAGGGGTGTTAATGTTGCAGTTTTAATTAAAACTGTGGTATAGGCATGACTCTGGCAAGACACTGATGGAGTGAATGATGATGTGTTAATAAAAAAATAATTAAAAAAAATGTGGCCTCATCATGATGGTGGTGGTGGTGGTGGTGGTGGTGGACCACTCTTGTCAACTCCATGTGATGACAGAACCACTCTTGTCAACTCCAGGTGATGACAGAACCACTCTTGTCAACTCCAGGTGATGACAGAACCACTCTTGTCAACTCCAGGTGATGACAGAACCACTCTTGTCAACTCCAGGTGATGACAGAACCACTCTTGTCAACTCCAGGTGATGACAGAACCACTCTTGTCAACTCCAGGTGATGACAGAACCATTCTTGTCAACTCCAGGTGATGACAGAACCACTCTTGTCAACTCCAGGTGATGACAGAACCACTCTTGTCAACTCCAGGTGATGACAGAACCACTCTTGTCAACTCCAGGTGATGACAGAACCACTCTTGTCAACTCCAGGTGATGACAGAACCACTCTTGTCAACTCCAGGTGATGACAGAACCACTCTTGTCAACTCCAGGTGATGACAGAACCACTCTTGTCAACTCCAGGTGATGACAGAACCACTCTTGTCAACTCCAGGTGATGACAGAACCACTCTTGTCAACTCCAGGTGATGACAGAACCATTCTTGTCAACTCCAGGTGATGACAGAACCACTCTTTTCAACTCCAGGTGATGACAGAACCACTCTTGTCAACTCCAGGTGATGACAGAACCACTCTTGTCAACTCCAGGTGATGACAGAACCACTCTTGTCAACTCCAGGTGATGACAGAACCACTCTTGTCAACTCCAGGTGATGACAGAACCATTCTTGTCAACTCCAGGTGATGACAGAACCACTCTTGTCAACTCCAGGTGATGACAGAACCATTCTTGTCAACTCCAGGTGATGACAGAACCACTCTTGTCAACTCCAGGTGATGACAGAACCATTCTTGTCAACTCCAGGTGATGACAGAACCACTCTTGTCAACTCCAGGTGATGACAGAACCATTCTTGTCAACTCCAGGTGATGACAGAACCACTCTTGTCAACTCCATGTGATGACAGAACCATTCTTGTCAACTCCAGGTGATGACAGAACCATTCTTGTCAACTCCATGTGATGACAGAACCACTCTTGTCAACTCCAGGTGATGACAGAACCACTCTTGTCAACTCCAGGTGATGACAGAACCATTCTTGTCAACTCCATGTGATGACAGAACCACTCTTGTCAACTCCAGGTGATGACAGAACCACTCTTGTCAACTCCAGGTGATGACAGAACCACTCTTGTCAACTCCATGTGATGACAGAACCATTCTTGTCAACTCCAGGTGATGACAGAACCATTCTTGTCAACTTCAGGTGATGACAGAACCACTCTTGTCAACTCCAGGTGATGACAGAACCACTCTTGTCAACTCCATGTGATGACAGAACCATTCTTGTCAACTCCAGGTGATGACAGAACCACTCTTGTCAACTCCAGGTGATGACAGAACCACTCTTGTCAACTCCATGTGATGACAGAACCATTCTTGTCAACTCCAGGTGATGACAGAACCATTCTTGTCAACTCCAGGTGATGACAGAACCACTCTTGTCAACTCCATGTGATGACAGAACCATTCTTGTCAACTCCATGTGATGACAGAACCATTCTTGTCAACTCCATGTGATGACAGAACCATTCTTGTCAACTCCATGTGATGACAGAACCACTCTTGTCAACTCCATGTGATGACAGAACCATTCTTGTCAACTCCAGGTGATGACAGAACCACTCTTGTCAACTCCATGTGATGACAGAACCACTCTTGTCAACTCCAGGTGATGACAGAACCACTCTTGTCAACTCCAGGTGATGACAGAACCATTCTTGTCAACTCCAGGTGATGACAGAACCACTCTTGTCAACTCCATGTGATGACAGAACCACTCTTGTCAACTCCAGGTGATGACAGAACCATTCTTGTCAACTCCAGGTGATGACAGAACCACTCTTGTCAACTCCAGGTGATGACAGAACCATTCTTGTCAACTCCATGTGATGACAGAACCACTCTTGTCAACTCCAGGTGATGACAGAACCACTCTTGTCAACTCCATGTGATGACAGAACCACTCTTGTCAACTCCATGTGATGACAGAACCACTCTTGTCAACTCCAGGTGATGACAGAACCACTCTTGTCAACTCCAGGTGATGACAGAACCACTCTTGTCAACTCCAGGTGATGACAGAACCATTCTTGTCAACTCCAGGTGATGACAGAACCATTCTTGTCAACTCCAGGTGATGACAGAACCACTCTTGTCAACTCCAGGTGATGACAGAACCATTCTTGTCAACTCCAGGTGATGACAGAACCATTCTTGTCAACTCCAGGTGATGACAGAACCACTCTTGTCAACTCCAGGTGATGACAGAACCATTCTTGTCAACTCCAGGTGATGACAGAACCATTCTTGTCAACTCCAGGTGATGACAGAACCACTCTTGTCAACTCCAGGTGATGACAGAACCACTGTTGTCAACTCCAGGTGATGACAGAACCATTCTTGTCAACTCCAGGTGATGACAGAACCACTCTTGTCAACTCCAGGTGATGACAGAACCATTCTTGTCAACTCCAGGTGATGACAGAACCACTCTTGTCAACTCCAGGTGATGACAGAACCACTCTTGTCAACTCCAGGTGATGACAGAACCACTCTTGTCAACTCCAGGTGATGACAGAACCATTCTTGTCAACTCCAGGTGATGACAGAACCACTCTTGTCAACTCCAGGTGATGACAGAACCACTCTTGTCAACTCCAGGTGATGACAGAACCACTCTTGTCAACTCCAGGTGATGACAGAACCACTCTTGTCAACTCCAGGTGATGACAGAACCACTCTTGTCAACTCCAGGTGATGACAGAACCATTCTTGTCAACTCCAGGTGATGACAGAACCACTCTTGTCAACTCCAGGTGATGACAGAACCACTCTTGTCAACTCCAGGTGATGACAGAACCACTCTTGTCAACTCCAGGTGATGACAGAACCACTCTTGTCAACTCCAGGTGATGACAGAACCACTCTTGTCAACTCCAGGTGATGACAGAACCACTCTTGTCAACTCCAGGTGATGACAGAACCACTCTTGTCAACTCCAGGTGATGACAGAACCACTCTTGTCAACTCCAGGTGATGACAGAACCACTCTTGTCAACTCCAGGTGATGACAGAACCACTCTTGTCAACTCCAGGTGATGACAGAACCACTCTTGTCAACTCCAGGTGATGACAGAACCATTCTTGTCAACTCCAGGTGATGACAGAACCACTCTTGTCAACTCCAGGTGATGACAGAACCACTCTTGTCAACTCCAGGTGATGACAGAACCACTCTTGTCAACTCCAGGTGATGACAGAACCACTCTTGTCAACTCCAGGTGATGACAGAACCACTCTTGTCAACTCCAGGTGATGACAGTCAACTCCAGGTGATGACAGAACCACTCTTGTCAACTCCAGGTGATGACAGAACCACTCTTGTCAACTCCAGGTGATGACAGAACCACTCTTGTCAACTCCAGGTGATGACAGAACCACTCTTGTCAACTCCAGGTGATGACAGAACCACTCTTGTCAACTCCAGGTGATGACAGAACCACTCTTGTCAACTCCAGGTGATGACAGAACCACTCTTGTCAACTCCAGGTGATGACAGAACCACTCTTGTCAACTCCAGGTGATGACAGAACCACTCTTGTCAACTCCAGGTGATGACAGAACCACTCTTGTCAACTCCAGGTGATGACAGAACCACTCTTGTCAACTCCAGGTGATGACAGAACCACTCTTGTCAACTCCAGGTGATGACAGAACCACTCTTGTCAACTCCAGGTGATGACAGAACCACTCTTGTCAACTCCAGGTGATGACAGAACCATTCTTGTCAACTCCAGGTGATGACAGAACCACTCAACTCCAGGTGATGACAGAACCACTCTTGTCAACTCCAGGTGATGACAGAACCACTCTTGTCAACTCCAGGTGATGACAGAACCATTCTTGTCAACTCCAGGTGATGACAGAACCACTCTTGTCAACTCCAGGTGATGACAGAACCACTCTTGTCAACTCCAGGTGATGACAGAACCACTCTTGTCAACTCCAGGTGATGACAGAACCACTCTTGTCAACTCCAGGTGATGACAGAACCACTCTTGTCAACTCCAGGTGATGACAGAACCACTCTTGTCAACTCCAGGTGATGACAGAACCACTCTTGTCAACTCCAGGTGATGACAGAACCACTCTTGTCAACTCCAGGTGATGACAGAACCATTCTTGTCAACTCCAGGTGATGACAGAACCACTCTTGTCAACTCCAGGTGATGACAGAACCACTCTTGTCAACTCCAGGTGATGACAGAACCACTCTTGTCAACTCCAGGTGATGACAGAACCACTCTTGTCAACTCCAGGTGATGACAGAACCATTCTTGTCAACTCCAGGTGATGACAGAACCACTCTTGTCAACTCCAGGTGATGACAGAACCACTCTTGTCAACTCCAGGTGATGACAGAACCACTCTTGTCAACTCCAGGTGATGACAGAACCATTCTTGTCAACTCCAGGTGATGACAGAACCACTCTTGTCAACTCCAGGTGATGACAGAACCACTCTTGTCAACTCCAGGTGATGACAGAACCACTCTTGTCAACTCCAGGTGATGACAGAACCACTCTTGTCAACTCCAGGTGATGACAGAACCACTCTTGTCAACTCCAGGTGATGACAGAACCACTCTTGTCAACTCCAGGTGATGACAGAACCATTCTTGTCAACTCCATGTGATGACAGAACCACTCTTGTCAACTCCAGGTGATGACAGAACCACTCTTGTCAACTCCAGGTGATGACAGAACCATTCTTGTCAACTCCAGGTGATGACAGAACCACTCTTGTCAACTCCAGGTGATGACAGAACCACTCTTGTCAACTCCAGGTGATGACAGAACCATTCTTGTCAACTCCATGTGATGACAGAACCACTCTTGTCAACTCCAGGTGATGACAGAACCACTCTTGTCAACTCCAGGTGATGACAGAACCATTCTTGTCAACTCCAGGTGATGACAGAACCACTCTTGTCAATTCCATGTGATGACAGAACCATTCTTGTCAACTCCAGGTGATGACAGAACCATTCTTGTCAACTCCATGTGATGACAGAACCACTCTTGTCAACTCCAGGTGATGACAGAACCACTCTTGTCAACTCCAGGTGATGACAGAACCACTCTTGTCAACTCCATGTGATGACAGAACCACTCTTGTCAACTCCAGGTGATGACAGAACCACTTCTTGTCAACTCCAACTCCATGTGATGACAGAACCATTCTTGTCAACTTGATCAGACTCCAGGTGATGACAGAACCACTCTTGTCAACTCCATGTGATGACAGAACCACTCTTGTCAACTCCATGTGATGACAGAACCATTCTTGTCAACTCCAGGTGATGACAGAACCACTCTTGTCAACTCCAGGTGATGACAGAACCACTCTTGTCAACTCCATGTGATGACAGAACCATTCTTGTCAACTCCAGGTGATGACAGAACCATTCTTGTCAACTCCAGGTGATGACAGAACCACTCTTGTCAACTCCATGTGATGACAGAACAATTCTTGTCACTCCATGTGATGACAGAACCATTCTTGTCAACTCCATGTGATGACAGAACCATTCTTGTCAACTCCATGTGATGACAGAACCACTCTTGTCAACTCCATGTGATGACAGAACCACTCTTGTCAACTCCAGGTGATGACAGAACCACTCTTGTCAACTCCAGTGATGACAGAACCACTCTTGTCAACTCCAGGTGATGACAGAACCACTCTTGTCAACAGATGACAGAACCACTCTTGTCAACTCCAGGTGATGACAGAACCACTCTTGTCAACTCCATGTGATGACAGAACCACTCTTGTCAACTCCAGGTGATGACAGAACCACTCTTGTCAACTCCAGGTGATGACAGAACCATTCTTGTCAACTCCAGGTGATGACAGAACCACTCTTGTCAACTCCATGTGATGACAGAACCACTCTTGTCAACTATATGTGATGACAGAACCACTCTTGTCAACTCCAGGTGATGACAGAACCACTCTTGTCAACTCCAGGTGATGACAGAACCATTCTTGTCAACTCCAGGTGATGACAGAACCACTCTTGTCAACTCCAGGTGATGACAGAACCACTCTTGTCAACTCCAGGTGATGACAGAACCACTCTTGTCAACTCCAGGTGATGACAGAACCACTCTTGTCAACTCCAGGTGATGACAGAACCACTCTTGTCAACTCCAGGTGATGACAGAACCATTCTTGTCAACTCCAGGTGATGACAGAACCATTCTCTTGTCAAACCACTCCAACTCCAGGTGATGACAGAACCACTCTTGTCAACTCCAGGTGATGACAGAACCACTCTTGTCAACTCCAGGTGATGACAGAACCACTCTTGTCAACTCCAGGTGATGACAGAACCACTCTTGTCAACTCCAGGTGATGACAGAACCACTCTTGTCAACTCCAGGTGATGACAGAACCACTCTTGTCAACTCCAGGTGATGACAGAACCACTCTTGTCAACTCCAGGTGATGACAGAACCACTCTTGTCAACTCCAGGTGATGACAGAACCATTCTTGTCAACTCCAGGTGATGACAGAACCACTCTTGTCAACTCCAGGTGATGACAGAACCACTCTTGTCAACTCCAGGTGATGACAGAACCATTCTTGTCTTGATCAACTCCAGGTGATGACAGAACCACTCTTGTCAACTCCAGGTGATGACAGAACCACTCTTGTCAACTCCAGGTGATGACAGAACCACTCTTGTCAACTCCAGGTGATGACAGAACCACTCTTGTCTTGATGACAAACCACTCCAACTCCAGGTGATGACAGAACCACTCTTGTCAACTCCAGGTGATGACAGAACCACTCTTGTCAACTCCAGGTGATGACAGAACCACTCTTGTCAACTCCAGGTGATGACAGAACCACTCTTGTCAACTCCAGGTGATGACAGAACCACTCTTGTCAACTCCAGGTGATGACAGAACCATTCTTGTCAACTCCATGTGATGACAGAACCACTCTTGTCAACTCCAGGTGATGACAGAACCACTCTTGTCAACTCCAGGTGATGACAGAACCACTCTTGTCAACTCCAGGTGATGACAGAACCACTCTTGTCAACTCCAGGTGATGACAGAACCATTCTTGTCAACTCCAGGTGATGACAGAACCACTCTTGTCAACTCCAGGTGATGACAGAACCACTCTTGTCAACTCCAGGTGATGACAGAACCACTCTTGTCAACTCCAGGTGATGACAGAACCACTCTTGTCAACTCCAGGTGATGACAGAACCACTCTTGTCAACTCCAGGTGATGACAGAACCACTCTTGTCAACTCCAGGTGATGACAGAACCACTCTTGTCAACTCCAGGTGATGACAGAACCACTCTTGTCAACTCCATGTGATGACAGAACCACTCTTGTCAACTCCAGGTGATGACAGAACCATTCTTGTCAACTCCAGGTGATGACAGAACCACTCTTGTCAACTCCAGGTGATGACAGAACCACTCTTGTCAACTCCAGGTGATGACAGAACCACTCTTGTCAACTCCAGGTGATGACAGAACCACTCTTGTCAACTCCAGGTGATGACAGAACCACTCTTGTCAACTCCAGGTGATGACAGAACCATTCTTGTCAACTCGTAAAGGCAAAAGCACTCGACCTGCTGTGCAGAATGGAAAGAGCGTAGAGGAGAAACACACAGACACACACACAACTAACTAACGTACTCATATACAACAGGCCTAGTGTCTAATCGACATGTGCCTAGGACAAAATGGTAACTAACACACACAGAAGGGGACTTAGGGAAACGAAAGAGCTACTGGTAAAATGCTCCTTAGGCCACTTTCACTTTGTTACTATTTAACTTCATTACCTAACATAATACTCCATTCTACTGATTACACAGCAACACAGTAATGACCATATGACCTGTCTTTGTAATACTCATTTGTACTAAATTGTTATCTGTTTTACAATAATTTTTGTACCACTGAATATATCATTGCTTAGTTAATCTTAAGTTAATTTTAAGCTGCCCATAATACTCTGCATACAAGGGGCTTTAACATGCTGCACTTTAAAAATTGTATTCCTTGTACTTCTCTGTATCATGTTCAAATTAATAAATAAATAAATAAATAAATAAATAAATAAAGTGGTCCTCAGGCCACTTTCACAGGTAAAGTGGTAATCAGGCCACTTTCACTGGTAAAGTGGTCCTCATGCCACTTTCACTGGTAAAGTGATCCTCAGGCCACTTTCACTGGCAAAGTGGTAATCAGGCCACTTTCACTGGTAAAGTGATCCTCAGACCACTTTCACTGGTAAAGTGATCCTCAGGCCACTTTCACTGGCAAAGTGGTAATCAGGCCACTTTCACGGGTAAAGTTGTAATCAGGCCACTTTCACTGGTAAAGTGGTTCATAGGCCACTTTCACTGGTAAAGTGGTCCTCATGCCACTTTCATTGGTAAAGTGATCCTCAGGCCACTTTCGCTGGTAAAGTGGTTCATAGGCCACTTTCACTGGTAAAGTGGTCCTCATGCCACTTTCACTGGTAAAGGTGGTCCTCAGGCCACTTTCATTGGTATAGTGATCTTCAGTCCGCTTTCTTGGAGTTTACCTGGAGAGAGTTCCGGGGGTCAACGCCCCCGCGGCCCGGTCTGTGACCAGGCCTCCTGGTGGATCAGAGCCTGATCAACCAGGCTGTTGCTGCTGGCTGCACGCAAACCAACGTACTAGCCACAGCCCGGCTGGTCAGGAACCGACTTTTGGTGCTTGTCCAGTGCCAGCTTGAAGACTGCCAGGGGTCTGTTGGTAATCCCCCTTATGTATGCTGGGAGGCAGTTGAACAGTCTCGGGCCCCTGACACTTATTGTATGGTCTCTTAACTCAGGCCACTTTCACTGGTAAAGTGGTGCTCAGGCCACTTTCACTGGTAAAGTGGTGCTCAGGCCACTTTCACTGGTAAAGTGGTGCTCAGGCCACTTTCACTGGTAAAGTGGTGCTCAGGCCACTTTCACTGGTAAAGTGGTCCTCATGCCACTTTCACTGGTAAAGTGGTCCTCATGCCACTTTCACTGGTAAAGTGGTCCTCATGCCACTTTCACTGGTAAAGTGGTCCTCATGCCACTTTCACTGGTAAAGTGGTCCTCAGGCCACTTTCACTGGTAAAGTGGTCCTCAGGCCACTTTCACTGGTAAAGTGGTGCTCAGGCCACTTTCACTGGTAAAGTGGTGCTCAGGCCACTTTCACTGGTAAAGTGGTGCTCAGGCCACTTTCACTGGTAAAGTGGTGCTCAGGCCACTTTCACTGGTAAAGTGGTCCTCAGGCCACTTTCACTGGTAAAGTGGTGCTCAGGCCACTTTCACTGGTAAAGTGGTGCTCAGGCCACTTTCACTGGTAAAGTGGTGCTCAGGCCACTTTCACTGGTAAAGTGGTGCTCAGGCCACTTTCAATAGAAACCAGTTTAAATTTAGCAATTCAAAGTCATGTTGAGATATGGTTTACCTAGAGGATTGCAGTGCGTCATGTGAAGGTAGAGACGCATGTTGCACGCAGGGATGGAAGAACAGTTAGGCCTAGTTGATGGAACAGCAGGTAGGCCTACTACAGTGCCCCACTTTGCAAGAATGATCATATGAGGATTTGTATGTGTGTGTAAGTCTGATGTTTGTTCATATTGTTCAGTGGAATGTGAGCTCCAAGAAATAAGTGTTACCTTCCACTTTCCCGGATCAAACTATATGATGTACCATTCCTGCGGGTTTAGTGTTTCATTATGCAACAGATAACAGCGAGATGATGGTCTACTTACCTATTGAAAGTGTCAGATCAACAATTCTCTCATAGCTTTGTTGGCCTGTATTTCACAAGCACCAACAGCCTACTTGACAATGAAGTCTGATCTCAGGCTTGTCAATAATAGTAATAATAATAATAATAATAATAATAATAATAATAATAATAATAATAATAATAATAATAATAATAATAATAATAATAATAATAATAATAATAATAATAATAATAATAATAATAATAATAATAATAATAATAATAATAATAATAATAATAATAATAATAACAGTATATATAGACTATATGTTCCCTGCACATGTAAACAGACATTACTAATCACTCGCCTAAAAAATCTAAACTTTGCAAACTATGATAAGTTTGTCTCAAAATTATTTTCTCAGTTAATAAATCTATCACCGGCTTCTGAAGTTCTATTAACTGTTCTGGTAGATAAGAGACATAGGCAACATTTAGGCAACTTTATTCCGAAACGTTTCGCCTACACAGTAGGCTTCTTCAGTCAAGTACAGAAAGTAGGCAGGAGCAGTAGGGATGTGAAGACAATGTAATCAGTCCATCACCCTTGTAGTCGTAGATTTGAGGTTGTCAGTCCCTCAGCCTGGAGAAGTTCTGTTCCATTTCAATATACACCTACGTGTCACAACAGGTTCCAACAGGCTTGCGGCAGTGTGTTTCTCACCACACTCACAGTCTCAAGGCATTTCATTGTTGTTCCAGTAGTCATAGAAGGTGGCTGTGCTGTGCAAGTTTATATTTTGGGATGAAAGGTAGGTGATTCGCTCTTGTGATGGGCTTGCAGAGCGGATACACCAGTGGATGAGTGGAACAAACTCCCGAGTACAGTTATTTTTTTTTTATTTAAAGTATACAGTTTACATGCATATCACACATTGACGTAATCACAAAACATGAAACCAGTTATTGAGGCTAAAACGTTATGTAGTTTTAAAAATAGGTTAGATAAATACATGAGTGGGTGTGAGTTGGACCTGACTAGCTTGTGCTGCAGGGTCTGGTGCCGTGCTCCTTCTTTGAGTTGAGGTGACCAGACTGGGTGGGTCATTGGGCTAATCTGGGAAGGGGGGGGGAAGGGACATGGACCTGCTCCTCATGGGTCAGTAGACCTCCTGCAGTGTTCCTTCTTTCTTATGTTCTTATGTTCTATGTGAATGGGACAGCCGTGCAAGAGGTTCCCACTACATCAAGAGAGACTGGCCACCTCGTCAATCATTGGAGTCTGGGATGAGAAATACTCAACATCCACTTCTCATTGAACCAAACAAACTGGGGCTCATAAAAACTTTGTAAAAGCTATGGACAAATCCGGTCCAGAATTCAAGTATTTAACATCAAAATTCCCCTCACTGAGAGTCGCTAAGATAAAAGGGGAGTCTTCAATGGTCCTCAGATTCGAGAACTTCTTAAAGATGGTGACTTGGAATCAGACCTTCATGGGGAGGAGAAAGCTGCTTGGGAGACATTCAAATTAGTTTCGAAGGGATTTCTCAGAAACAGAAGGGAAGGCAACCATGAAAAATTGGTGAAACACCTCATCAAGCCTTACAAGAACATGGGATGTAACATGTCACTTAAAATCCACTTTTTTGGACGCGCCTTTAGACTTTTTTTTGGCGAACTGTGAGACAGTTAGTGATGAACATAGTAAAAGGTTTCACTAAGATATTTCAACCATGGGAAAATGGTACCAGGGCAAATGGGGCACAAGAATGCTTGCAGACTATTGCTGAACATTGGCAAGAGATGATTCTTCAGCCCACTATAAGCGTCAAGCAAAAAGGCAGAGAGTAGGTACAGATTAGAGTTTAAAAACATACGGACACATATTGTACGTTATAATAAAATAATCAAATATTGCATGTCTCGTATCTTTAAACCTATAGCCAAAAAGCATTTTTCATTTAAGAAGTACACAAATTTTCAAAAATTGTTGACCAGTGATAATAGGAGTCCTCAGGTTGTTCAACTCTATATATCCTTGGTTAGGCCTCATTTACATTATGCTGCTCAGTTCTGGTCACCGTATTACAGAATGGATATAAATGCACTGGAAAACATACAAAGGAGGATGACAAAGTTGATCCCATGTATCAGAAATCTTCCCTATGAGGATAGACTGAGGACCCTGAATCTGCACTCTCTAGAAAGGCGTAGAATTCGGGCGGGATATGATTGTGTATAAATGGAAAACAGAAATTAATACAGGGGATGTAAATAGCGTGCTAAAACTATCTAACATATACAGGACTCGCAGCAATAGTTTTAAGTTGGAAAAATTCAGATTCAGGAAGGATATAGGAAAGCACTGGTTTGGTAACAAAGTTGTGGATGAGTGGAACAAACTTCCGAGTACTGTCATGGAAGCTAAAACGTTGTGTAGTTTTAAAATAGGTCAGATAAATACATGAGTGAGTGTGAGTTGGACCTGACTATCTTGTGCTAATAGGTCTGATGCCGTGCTCCTTCCTTAAGTGGATGTGACTAGGTTGGATCATTGGTTTAAGGCGGTAGGAGACTTGGACCTGCCTCGCATGGGTCAGTAGGCCTGCTGCAGTGTTCCTTCTTCCTTATGTTCTCATGATTGTAATTTCAAAATACTGAAAGTAACTAACAGAAACTTTGTGACATAAATGTAATCCTAACATGGTATTTAAATTTCGCTTAAATAGTTTCAAATGTTTCACTTCTAATCTTGAGTCTGGCGACTTCCTGGGTTAACTCTAGACTGTTTTTAAAACATTTTGTGAGTGAATCAACAAGGAAAATATCTGGTGTTGACTGGTGTAACTTGGCAAACTTTTCTCTACATCAACACCTGCCAGACAATAACAAAGAACATTTAGTGTTGTACAAAGTGTGTAAACAACATATATTCGTCACGAAAATAACGTCAAATAAAACCTGTGTTAAGTGAATATATCAAAGACTGAGCAACACTTGGCACAAAAGAGCCTACATTAAAATTAATATAGAAGGTAAAAAATACATAAATATGATTATTGTTTATAAATATCTGTTTATAAATATCTGTTGGTTTCTCTGTCATATTCAATTTTCCTGGATGGATTTCAGTCTCATATTCCAATCGTCCTGGATAGCTCTCGTAATATTTCCATCAGTCTAGAAGAGCTTCCCTGTCATATTCCATCGTTCCGGACTGGTTTCTCTATTATAACCTTTATATTATAATAATAAGGTAAAAGGACCCCAATGGAAATAAGTCACTCTGTCTGACTTTTTTGGGTTATCCTAGGTTCTCTACACATATGCTGCTATGTATGATAATTCTATGTAACTGTATTTGTGTATACCTGAATAAACTTACTTACTTACTTACTAGTCATATTCCATTGTTCTCGACGAGTCTCCCTGTCATATTCCCTTATTCAGGACGGGTTTCCCTGTCATATTCCATCGTTCTGGACGGATTTCATTGTCACATTCCATCTATCAGGACGGGTTTCCCTGTCATATTCCCTTGTTCCGGACTGGTTTCCTTCTCATATTCCATTTTTCTGTACGAATTTCTTTCTCATATTCCATGGTTTTGGACTGGTTTCCATGTCATATTCAGTCGTTCTAGAGGGAGTTCCCTGTCATATTCCATTGTTCCCGACGAAATTCTCTCTCATGTTCCATTGCGCTGGACATGTCTCCTTGTCATATTGCCTTGTTCTGCACGGTTTTCTTGTCACATTCCGCCGTTCTGGACGAGTTTCCCCGTCATATTACATCGTCCTGTACGTTTTCTATGTCATATTCCATCGTTATTGATGGGTTTCTATAAGTAAGTTTACTCAGGTATACACAAATACAGTTACATACTGGTCTGCATGACTTTTTATTGACTCTATTGTATCTTCTTCGGTATATATATGGAAAATAGTGATTCACTCTGTTTATTATTCGTCTCTATCACATCAGGTTGTCAAGTTATACGGAAACGTTACTTTTCTCTTTTCGTATAACATAAGTAAATGAGAAAGTGGTATAGTATTACCAATTAAAATGCTTACCTTATATTGACTTAAATGTTAAGTCTAATATATTTTTCTTTATTTTCAGATTATTAATATGTTTAGAGACTGCATAAATTCACCAGACATATTTTGCTATGTCTGCCGGCAATTCAACCCTTCAGATTCCCGGAGCAACATTACTCCTTTAATGAAGCGCCGCTACTTTGCTTATTTTGGCTGCAAACTTGGAGACCAGGACAAACCATTTGCACCACACAAAGCTTGCAAGAGTTGTATCAGTAAGCTCCAAATGTGGTCAGTTGGAAAACTTGGTGCACCAATGGTATGATGGGAGCAGATGAACCACCATGATGACTGCTACTTTTGTGTGACTAAAGCAGCTGGATTCAACAGACTAAAGATCGCATAATATACCCAAATATTCCTTCAGCAATAAGGGCTCTTCCACACTCTGAAGATATTACTGTACCTGTGCCACCTGAGACATGGCAAATTTCATCAGAGTCTGATACCAGTGATTCTAAGGAATTGGAAGTAGACTATGAACCACCAACAAATGTCGATCTCAAACCATTCCCCCAAGTTGTGCTCAAATGACTTGGAGAGAGACCCTAACCTTCCAAAAGAAAGTGCACAGTTACTTGGCTCTAGACTGAAGGAACACAGGTTTCTAGCTCCTGGAACAATATTAGCTTGGTACAGTCATCGTGAAGCGGAATTCACTCAGTTCTTTGACAAAGGGAAATCTTTAGTTTTCTGTTCAAATATTTCTGGCCTTATTGAACACATGGAGATGTCATACAAAGCAGATGAATGGAGACTCTACACTGATTCTTCTAAAAGAAGTTTAAAGGCTGTACTTCTCTACAATGGCAACACAGCTGCATCTGTGCCATTTGGCCATAGTGTCCAAATGTCAGAAACTTTCGCAAATATGAAGACGTTGATATCTGCAATCAAGTACCAGAATCACAATTTTCTCATTTGTGGTGATTTAAAAGTTATTGCTCTCCTACCATTTTTTCAAAGCGGATACACCAAATATCTTTGTTTCTGTGTCTTTGGGACAGTAGGGCAGACAGCCAGCACTATGAACAAAAAGACTGGCCACCAAGAACCAGCTTCTTACCTGGAAATCACAACGTGAAAACTGTGCCACTAGTTGACCCCAAGAAAATTCTGCTGCCGCCACTCCACATTAAATTAGAACTTATGAAAAATTTTGTGAAGGTCTTGAACAAGAATGGAACTGCTTTCAAGTATCTGTAGTCAAAGTTTCCTCTTGTAAGTGAAGGCAAGCTAAAGGCAGGAATCTTTGTTGACCCTCAGATTCAGGAATTGATGAAGGACAAGCATTTTGATGAAGCATTAGCAGGTGTCGAGGTTAATGCCTGGTTTTCATTCTAGCAGATTGTCCACAACTTCCTGGGAAACAGGCGCTCCCCCGAATATGAAAAAAAATGATCTACAACTTGGGTCTAGAATGAATGTGAAGATGCACTTTTTGCACTGACATCTTGACTATTTTTTCAACAATTGTGGGGACTAGAGTGAGGAACAAGGAGAGCGGTTCCATCAGGATATTTGCACCATGAAAACTATACCAGGGAAAATGGAATGTGAGCATAATGGCGGATTAATGCTGGTCATTGAAACGTAATTATCTCGAATGGTCTCGAAGAGTGCCTTGTGCCTTGTAATGTTACTGTACGTTCTGCTGTAACTATTAAGGAGAAGTTAAATGGAGGGTTTATATTGGAGTTTAATGTTTTGTACATGTAGTAGGCACAATAATATGAGCGTGTCTCGTATATTTATTAGGCACAGGCTTTTGAAAAGTGGTGGAGTGTGCTGTTTGGCACAGGAGCAGGTAATCATCCGCACAGCAAGACGGTAACTACTGTCTTTTTGCAAGATGGTAGCTAGTAGTGGCTGTCTTGTTGCAAGATGCTAGCTAGTAGTGCGTGTCTTGTCGCAAGATGGTAGCTAGTAGTGTGTGTCTTGTTGCAAGATGGTGGCTAGAGATGTTTGTCTGGTTGTAGGATAGTGGCTAGGCGTCTCTCTTATCGTAAAGAAGAAATGGCTATAAAATCCTGAAAGATATGGGTTATGTAGTAGCAATGAAAACATTGAGTAAGTCAACTTTGGTTGGTAGCACAAAAGAGGTGGAATCACATGTGATTTATAAAAATTTCAAAAGAATTGTCAAGGGAAGGATTCCCAGCTCAAAACTTAGGAGAAAAACTGTGAAAATCACTGAAGTTTACTGACTCAATACAGTAAATTAACTATTAGAAATAAACAAAAATACTTAATACTGGAAAAAACAGTATCACTGTGATAATACAACTGTAGCAGCAGCAGCAGTAGTAGTATCTCATTAATAATGAGACTGTAGCAGCAGTAGTAGTATCCTTGTCATACTAAGACTGTAGAAGCAGCAGTAGTATCAGTGTGATATTAGGAAAAACTAGACCAAAGAAAAACATGTTTTCCGTCTTCACTGCTTCCAGTGTACCTGGAAGCACTGTTAACCAGTGTACCTGGAAGCACTGTTAACCTGCTCACATGTTTGAGTTCTGCGCTATATAAAATAGGATATAAAAAAATTAAAGTACGCTATCTGCATAGGACTATATATTTATGTATATGTTAAATTTGCATTGAAAGCTTGCGAACACTGTTAGGCTCAGAATTATCTCTGAGTTACTAGACCCTGACAAGTCCACACACCCGCTTACTGCATTTTTGATGTTTTCTCCAGGATCATGTGTCCAGGAAGGAACATGTATCCCAAGGTCTTCCTCAACATCCGGTATCCTCACCTTCCCCAGGTCTGCCTCAACAACCAGTATCCTTACCTTCCCCAGGTCTGCCTCAACAACCAGTATCCTTACCTTCCCCAGGTCTGCCTCAACAACCAGTATCCTTACCTTCCCCAGGTCTGCCTCAACAACCAGTATCCTTACCTTCCCCAGGTCTGCCTCAACAACCAGTATCCTTACCTTCCCCAGGTCTGCCTCAACAACCAGTATCCTTACCTTCCCCAGGTCTGCCTCAACAACCAGTATCCTTACCTTCCCCATATCTGCCTCAACAACCAGTATCCTCACCTTCCCCAGGTCTGCCTCAACAACCAGTATCCTCACCTTCCCCAGGTCTGCCTCAACAACCGGTATCCTCACCTTCCCCAGGTCTGCCTCAACAACCAGTATCCTCACCTTCCCCAGGTCTGCCTCAACAACCAGTATCCTCACCTTCCCCAGGTATATCCTTACCTTCCCCAGGTCTGCCTCAACAACCCCACCTTCCCCAGGTCTGCCTCAACAACCAGTATCCTTACCTCACCTTCCCCAGGTATCCTTACCTTCCCCAGGTCTGCCTCAACAACCGGTATCCCTTCCCCAGGTCTGCCTCAACAACCAGTATCCTCACCTTCCCCAGGTCCTCACCTTCCCCAGGTCTGCCTCAACAAGAGGCATCCTCTGCCTCCTCCTCCCTTCCCCAGGTCTGCCTCAACAACCGGTATCCTCACCTTCCCCAGGTCTGCCTCAACAACCGGTATCCTCACCTTCCCCAGGTCTGCCTCAACAACCCTCACCTTCCCAAGGTATCCTCACCTTCCCCAGGTCTGCCTCAACAACCGGTATCCTCACCTTCCCCAGGTCTGCCTCAACAACCGGAATCCTCACCTTCCCCAGGTATCCTCATTCCCCCAGGTCTGCCTCAACAACCGGTATCCTTACCTTCCCCAGGTCTGCCTCAACAACCGGTATCCTCACCTTCCCCAGGTCTGCCTCAACAACCGGTATCCTCACCTTCCCCAGGTCTGCCTCAACAACCGGTATCCTCACCTTCCCCAGGTCTGCCTCAACAACCGGTATCCTCACCTTCCCCAGGTCTGCCTCAACAACCGGTATCCTCACCTTCCCCAGGTCTGCCTCAACAACCGGTATCCTCACCTTCCCCAGGTCTGCCTCAACAACCGGTATCCTCACCTTCCCCAGGTCTGCCTCAACAACCGGTATCCTCACCTTCCCCAGGTCTGCCTCAACAACTGGTATCCTCACCTTCCCCAGGTCTGCCTCAACAACCGGCATCCTCACCTTCCCCAGGTCTGTCTCAACAACCGTCAACAACCGGTCCTCACCTTCCCCAGGTCTGCTCAACCTTCCTCACCTTCCCCAGGTCTGCCTCAACAACCGGTATCCTCACCTTCCCCAGGTCTGCCTCAACAACCGGTCCTCACCTTCCCCAGGTCTGCCTCAACAACCGCCTCAACAACAACGGTATCCTCACCTTCCCCAGGTCTGCCTCAACAACCGGTATCCTCACCTTCCCCAGGTCTGCCTCAACAACCGGTATCCTCACCTTCCCCAGGTCTGCCTCAACAACCGGTATCCTCACCTTCCCCAGGTCTGCCTCAACAACCGGTATCCTCACCTTCCCCAGGTCTGCCTCAACAACCGGTATCCTCACCTTCCCCAGGTCTGCCTCAACAACCGGTATCCTCACCTTCCCCAGGTCTGCCTCAACAACCGGTATCCTCACCTTCCCCAGGTCTGCCTCAACAACCGGTATCCTCACCTTCCCCAGGTCTGCCTCAACAACCGGTATCCTCACCTTCCCCAGGTCTGCCTCAACAACCGGTATCCTCACCTTCCCCAGGTCTGCCTCAACAACCGGTATCCTCACCTTCCCCAGGTCTGCCTCAACAACCGGTATCCTCACCTTCCCCAGGTCTGCCTCAACAACAGGTATCCTCACCTTCCCCAGGTCTGCCTCAACAACCGGTATCCTCACCTTCCCCAGGTCTGCCTCAACAACCGGTATCCTCACCTTCCCCAGGTCTGCCTCAACAACCGGTATCCTCACCTTCCCCAGGTCTGCCTCAACAACCGGTATCCTCACCTTCCCCAGGTCTGCCTCAACAACCGGTATCCTCACCTTCCCCAGGTCTGCCTCAACAACCGGTATCCTCACCTTCCCCAGGTGCACTTGTCCAGGATATTAGGTAGAATATTGGACACACACACCCACATTTCTTCCTCGAATGATTCTAGCCTCTCTCTCTCTTCTTAGTTTTATGTTTGTAAGCGCAGAAAATCCCAACTCACACAGGTAAGATGTGGAAAATTCCATATTCATTATTAATCTCTATCCAGAATTCATCCACAGGTACTTCCTTTTGCTTTAATTTTAGACTGCCAACATTACATATTTCAATTATTATTATTGCAATAAAAAAGGCGCTAAACCCACTAAAGTTCTTAATTTATCTCTCAGAACATTAATTTTCGTCTTGCATGTTGGAATCTACCTTGGTTAAATGTTCAAAGATATCCACTAAGTAGAATAATTTTGTGGACAAAGTGTCATCTACAAGCAACACACAAAATTCTTCTTGGTACTCAAGGGTAAAAAACCCAACTTATCCTCGAGTTTATACACTGGTGACAACACTTTAGCTCTGGAGAGCCATCTTGCCTCCGTGTGCACAACATTCACATACTTTGCTTCAACTTCTTTACGTAGTTTGGCAAACAATCGTGATTTAAGTGACATATTTTTTGTGCAGTTCAATATTTTTACAACTTTGTCTAGTACAGCCTTCAACTTACTGCTGATTGTTGTTGCAAGCAACACCTCACGATGGAGAAAGTAATGTTTTGTTATGACATCACTCTTTTCTTTCTTCACTGATGATACATATACTTACACTGGACCAACTATTAATGGAGCAGCGTCCGTACAAATTCCTGCACAGGATTTCAAGTATAAAAGAACATCTTCAAAGTACTTAATGGAGTGAGTATATCTTTGCCTGTTGTTTATAAATTAATTCATTTATAATTAGTAAAATTTGGGAAGAATTTAATGAGACATTAAACAAGTAATAAATCTTAATTCTTGGGAAGAGTATTAGTTGTGTTTCACGGAGTCGGGTGTTGTCACGCGTGTGTGAGGTGTTGCTTTGTTGTCGGATGCGATGGTGAGGTGTAGTCTTGCCCCATTATATGCCCTCCTTTGATGTATTGTTTTTAGAGTTCCTTGGTAATGTGAGAAGTCACGAAACCAAGAAAGTGCAGTGTTGTTATATTATATATATATATATATATATATATATATATATATATATATATATATATATATATATATATATATATATATATATATATATATATATATATATATATATATATATATATATATATATATATATATATATATATATATATATATATATATATATATATATATATATATATATATATATATATATATATATATACGTGTGTGTGTGTCGTGCCGAATAAGTAAAACTTGCGATTTTTGCTTAAATAGCTATGCAGTTCTTGCCGAATGGGGCAAGCGAAAATTTGTGTATGCAATTATTTCGCAAAATCAGTCTGATAGTAAAGAAAAAAATATATTTCATTGTGCTTATTATTAAACTATTGTAAACTTACCTAAAATATATATAGTTGGGTTTGGCTAAACAAAATTATGTTTGTTATAATAAGTAAAGTAAAAGGACACAAGTGCAACTAATGTGACATTTTATTGTGGCAACGTTTCGCTCTCCAGGAGCTTTATCAAGCCACTACAGACAATACATGGACACAGAGGGTATATGTAGGCTCAGAGTGAGGTGCAATACTAGTGGTGGTAGTAGTAGTACTAGTAGTAGTAGCGATATAAGTTGTTGTAGTAGTAGTAGTAGTAGTAGTAGTAGTAGTAGTAGTAGTAGTAGTAGTAGTAGTAGTAGTAGTAGTAGTAGTAGTAGCAGTAATACAATATGTTAGAACAATTAACTTGCACATGAGTAAAAGGATATAAAAACTATTACTTGGGAAACACAAAAATAGGTTAGACAAATATTTCTATTGGAGGCTGGACAGAGAAGGTCTGTTTCAATGTTCATTCTCTGTAATGTACTTGTGTAGTATTAACAGGAGAGACTATGTGATGGCAGGGTTTACTGTTTTCAGGAGGATTCTTGCCAGGACTTCAGAGATGGTGACGCTGCCTTTGTTTTGTTTAATTGTATTAGAAACAGCTATTAGTGAAGATTCAAGGCACTTGCGTCTGCGGAAATTAGTTTCTTTGATCACTAGTTGGGCGTCCCTGAACTTCATGAGATGATTTGTAGAATTTCGGTGTTGTACGCAGGCATTGTTCAAGTTATCGTTCCTACATGCGTAAATGTGTTCATTGAGGGGTGTGTCGAGGTTTCTTGCTCTTTCACCTAAATAAATCTTGTCGCAGCCTCCACAGGGTATAGTGTAAACCCTTGCATTGACTGGTTCGTGGTGCTTGGATTTTGTTCTGGTTAGATCCTTTATTGAAGTGCTGGAAGCGATGGCGACTCTGGTGTTAGCTTGCGAAAGTACTTTAGAAACGTTCAGTGCAACCTGGCTGTTAGGAAGAATTATAACTTTGTTGGGAGTGGTGTTGGTGCGTGGAGAATTAATGATCTGAAGAGCTCTTTTCTTGCAATCTTTGATGAAAAAGGGAGGAAAATGTAAATCAGTGAAGGTTTGATGAATGTATGTACATTCCTCGTCAAGAAACTCAGGACTACAAATTCGGAACGCTCTTAGGAAAAACCCGATGATGATACCTCTTTTGGTCTTAGTATCTTGACTGGAAAAGAAGTGCGTGAGATTATTTTTATTGGTACGTTTCCGATAAACTTGAAATCTTAGGTTGTTGTCTACTTTGTGAATGAGGACGTCGAGGAAAGGTAGCTTGTCATTGGACTCTTTTTCTAGTGTAAACTGGTTCGCCGGTTCAACTGCGTTGAGCCTTGCCTGTAGATTCCGTACATCAAAACGTTTGGGAGTTATTACGAGGACGTCGTCCACGTAACGTAACCAAGTGACGCTTGAAGGGATGATGTTGGCGAAGTGTTTAGACTCTAGGTGTTCCATGTATAAGTTGGCTAAGACGGCACTGATGGGGAACCCCATTCCCATGTCGTAGGTTTGTTTGTAGAGCTTGTTATTGGAAGAAAAACAGTTGAAATTAACACAAAGTTCAATCAAGTCAACAAAATCTCCGGGAGGTAGAGGAAGATTAAGGTCCTGATTGACTTTACGTCGTAGAACCTCGATGGCTTTTGTGGTAGGTACTTTAGTGAAGAGGGAAGTCACTTCCAAACTGCTTAGTTTCTTGTTACGGATGGAGAGGTTTCGGATGCGGTTGAGAAGGTCGCCTGAATGTTTAAGATGAGCGGGGCTGATGGTCCCCAGAAGGCAGGAAAGATGTTTGGCAAGAACTCCGGCTAGTTTGTGTGGTGCACTGCCTATACCTGACGTGACTGGTCTGAGAGGAATATTATGTTTATGGGTGTTGGGTAAACCATACATGTGTGTTGTTTGAGGATTGCTGGGTAACAAGTACAGAAGTTTCTTCCCTTCTCTAGTGCGTTTGAGTATTTGTCTGGTTTAGTATAGAAAATCTTTGGTGAGTGTCTCCCACTGTTGAGTGCTGATGGGTTCGTATGCAGACTGATCATTCAAAAGGTCCATCATTTTGGTGTTGTAGTCACTGGTGTTGAGTATGACGACTCCACCTCCTTTGTCGGCGGTGGTGACGATAATGTTGGGGTCGTAATAAAGTTGGTAGAATTACCGACAATATGTAAAGTAAAAGGACACAAGTGCAACTAATGTGACATTTATTGTGGCAACGTTTCGCTCTCCAGGAGCTTTATCAAGCCATTACACTGTAATGGCTTGATAAAGCTCCTGGAGAGCGAAACGTTGCCACAATAAATGTCACATTAGTTGCACTTGTGTCCTTTTAATGTTGGGGTCGTTAGCGAGGTCCTTAAGGGCAGTAATATATCGTCTAGGAAGATTAGAAGAAGAAGGTTCACATAAAGCTGCAGTGAGAATGCCCTGTATATAACCCTTCTGGAAGTTGTTGTCACTGTGGTTCCTGGTAACTAGGTTGAGTTGATAGGTTTGCGTATGTTGGTGGTACATATATATATATATATATATATATATATGTATATATATATATATATATATATATATATATATATATATATATATATATATATATATATATATATATATATATATATATATATATATATAGAACAAAATCCAAGCACCACGAACCAGTCAATGCAGGGGTTTATGTAGGTGAAAGAGCAAGAAACCTCGACACCCGCCTCAATGAACGTATTTACGCATGGAGGAACGATAACTTGAACAACGCCTGTGTACAACACCGAAATTCCACCAATCATCTCATAAAGTTCAGGGACGCCTAACTAGTGACCAAAGAAACTAATTTCCGCAGACGCAAGTTTCTAATACAATTAAACAAAATAAAGGCAGCTTCACCATCTCTGAAGTCCTAACAAGAAACTTCCTGAAAACAGTAAACCCTGTCATCACATAGTCTCTCCTGTTAATACTACACAAGTACATTACAGAAAATGAACATTGAAACAGGCCTTCTCTGTCCAGCCTCCAATAGAAATATTTGTCTAACCTATTTTTATGTTTCCCATGAAATAGCTTTTACATCCTTTTACTCAAGTGTAAGTTAGTTAATTGTTCTAACATATTGTATTACTAATACTACTACTGCTACTACAACTTATATCACTACTACTACTACCACTAGTATTGCACCTCACTCTGAGCCTATATATACCCTCTGTGTCCATGCACTGTTTGTAACGGCTTGACAAAGCTCCTGGAGAGCGAAACGTTGCCACAACAAAATGTCACATTAGCTGCCCTTGTGTCCTTTTACTATACATATTGTCGGTAATTCTATCAACATTATTACAATTTGTAATAATAAGGTCAGGTAAGTTTTCTCAGGTTCTTTTGGCACAAAATAATTTTTATATTAACATAAATGTAAAAATATATCTTTAAATGCAAAGAGAAAATTTTAGAAAGGACTTAATTTTCAATGACTGCTTGCTAATTGTGTATATATATATATATATATATATATGTATATATATATATATATATATTTATATATATATATATTTATATATATATATATTTATATATATATATATTTATATATATATATATTTATATATATATATATATATTTATATATATAGAGGTCTTTGTGGCATTTATGGATTTGGAAAAGGCGTTTGACAGGGTGGATAGGGGGGCAATGTGGCAGATGTTGCAGGTGTATGGTGTAGGAGGTAGGTTACTGAAAGCAGTGAAGAGTTTTTACGAGGATAGTGAGGCTCAAGTTAGAGTATGTAGGAAAGAGGGAAATTATTTCCCAGTAAAAGTAGGCCTTAGACAAGGATGTGTGATGTCACCGTGGTTGTTTAATATATTTATAGATGGGGTTGTAAGAGAAGTAAATGCGAGGGTCTTGGTAAGAGGCGTGGAGTTAAAAGATAAAGAATCACACATAAAGTGGGAGTTGCCACAGTTGCTCTTTGCTGATGACACTGTGCTCTTTTGAGATTCTGAAGAGAAGTTGCAGAGATTGGTGGATGAATTTGGTAGGGTATGCAAAAGAAGAAAATTAAAAGTGAATACAGGAAAGAGTAAGGTTATGAGGATAACAAAAAAATTAGGTGATGAAAGATTGGATATCAGATTGGAGGGAGAGGGTATGGATGAGGTGAATGTATTCAGATATTTGGGAGTGGACGTGTCAGCGGATGGGTCTATGAAAGATGAGGTGAATCATAGAATTGATGAAGGGAAAAGGGTGAGTGGTGCACTTAGGAGTCTGTGGAGACAAAGAACTTTGTCCTTGGAGGCAAAGAGGGGAATGTATGAGAGTATAGTTTTACCAACGCTCTTATATGGGTGTGAAGCATGGATGATGAATGTTGCAGCGAGGAGAAGGCTGGAGGCAGTGGAGATGTCATGTCTGAGGGCAATGTGTGGTGTGAATATAATGCAGAGAATTCGTAGTTTGGAAGTTAGGAGGAGGTGCGGGATTACCAAAACTGTTGTCCAGAGGGCTGAGGAAGGGTTGTTGAGGTGGTTCGGACATGTAGAGAGAATGGAGCGAAACAGAATGACTTCAAGAGTGTATCAGTCTGTAGTGGAAGGAAGGCGGGGTAGGGGTCGGCCTAGGAAAGGTTGGAGGGAAGGGGTAAAGGAGGTTTTGTGTGCGATGGGCTTGGACTTCCAGGAGGCATGCTTGAGCGTGTTTGATAGGAGTGAATGGAGACAAATGGTTTTTAATACTTGACGTGCTGTTGGAGTGTGAGCAAAGTAACATTTATGAAGGGGTTCAGGGAAACCGGCAGGCCGGACTTGAGTCCTGGAGATGGGAAGTACAGTGCCTGCACTCTGAAGGAGGGGTGTTAATGTTGCAGTTTAAAAACTGTAGTGTAAAGCACCCTTCTGGCAAGACAGTGATGGCGTGAATGATGGTGAAAGTTATTCTTTTTTGGGTCACCCTGCGTTGGTGGGAATCGGCCAGTGTGATAATAATATATATATATATATATATATATATATATATATATATATATATATATATATATATATATATATATATATATATATGTCGTGCCGAATAGGCAGAACTTGCGATCTTGGCTTAAATAGCAACGTTCATCTTGCCATATAGGACAAGCGAAAATTTGTGTATGCAATAATTGTGTATAATTGTTTTGCTAAACAGTACCTGCCTCAAAGCCCCTCAACGTATCCGCCATTATGGTTATACTGCACTACAGTCCCCCTATGATCCCCACGATGGGGTTGCCATCCTTGTCAATTCCAACATAAAACACGAATTTCTTCCAATCCCTTTTATTCACCTACACTGTCTTGCGGTCAGATTACACACCCACCTTGGCCCCTTTATCTTTTTCACCACTTATGCTCGCCCAAACACTATTCTCAACATACACGATCTTTCCTTAGTCTTCAACTACACCAACACACCAACATACCTACTAGCTGACATGAATGCCAAACACACCGCCTTTCATCACACCAGTAACAACCAACTTGGTCACCAATTACTCAACTTCACAAACCATAAACACCTAATTCATCTCGGCCCAGACTTTAATACCTTCTACAACAACACGGGCCAAGGCAAACCACACATCATTCTGGCAAACCGGGCCAGCTCTTTATTTCAACACTACATCTCACCTGGCCCTATTACAGGCTCTGATCACATCCCAGTCATCTTACACATCTCCTCCAACCCTATCCTCATTTCAACCACACCTTCCTTCTCCTACAAGAACGCTGACTGGGATGCTTTCAAACAACACAGACAATATTAACCTCTCCTATGACTACAACAACAAACCTATCTCTGACATCGATACTCAACTTGATCTCATCCAGGACACCATTACACAAGCAGCCAACATCGCAATACCAAAGAAAACTCACACCACTCGATATTCCTTCAAACCGTCACTCAGAACAAGAAGACTAATTATCTGCTACCACAACTGCTTCCTCTACAACACACATAGATTTAATCAAGTCCGATTAGATCTCACTTATCTTAGAAACAACATTTTACACAGCCTAGACCAAGACCACAACAATCACTGGTCACAACTAATACAACAAGCAGACAAACAGCGTATTAAAAACACTAAAGCCTTATGGAACTTTATCAAAAAAATCAGAGGCACAACTCCCACCAACAAATTCAAACACATCACCCACAACAACACACACATCTCAGACCCGCAGGCTGCTACCAGTATCTTCAAACACATCTGGGAGAACATCTTCCACCCTCACCCACCTCACCCTAACGTTATTCAACACATTCAGAACATAGAACACTGGAACACTGCACACACACAAGAAACAACAGCAGACAGCCACATACATCTAGACTCTCTTACCTCCTCCCAAGAACTCGACACTCCTTTGACCAACACAGACATTAAAACTCTCCTCAGACACCTTCCTCCCAAGGCTCCTGGTGCCTCTGGCCTAAACCATATTATCCTAAAACACCTTCCTGACTCTATCATTACTGCCTACACAAACCTCCTCAATGCCTCCCTTGCCTCTGGATACTTCCCTTCCCTCTTCAAAGCTGCTACTGCTATCCTCCTTCCTAAACCCAATAAAGACCACTCTGACCCTAGAAACTATCGCCCTATCAGCCTCCTCGAAACTTTAGGAAAACTCTTTGAAAAACTCATTAATCATCGCCTTCGCAGATACCTGGAACACAATTCTCTACTTTCTGATGGCCAGTTTGGCTTCAGAACACACAGATCCACACAAGATGCCATTAACATCATTCTCAACTACATCCACATAAACACAAAACAAAGAAACAGGACAGCCCTGGTTGCAAAAGACGTTGAAAAAACTTTTGACACTGTCTGGCACCAAGTGCTCAAGTACAAACTCTGCACTAACTTTAACCTGCCTCTCACTACTCGTAAACTCCTCTGCAACTTCCTAGACGGCCGTACCATGAGAATAAAATTCCAAGGCTATTACTCTGACTACTTCACACTAAATGCCGGAGTACCCCAGGGATCTATCCTCTCCCCTACCCTCTACATTTTATACACTAACGACATTCCAACACCTGTATACGACAACTCCATCACACTAGCCTATGCAGACGACATTACATAACTTATCACTCATGCCAATATAGATACACTCACACACAAAACACAAAATGAGGTCGACAGGATAGCCATCTGGGAACAAATATGGAGGATCAAAACCAATGCAGTTAAATCCAGCATTACATATTTTAACTACAGGAAACGTAATCCTCCATTACCTGTCGAGCTCAGAACAGCTGACACCCGCACTTACATCCCCATCACACAATCTGTCACTGTTCTTGGCGTTAATCTTGACTACCTTCTTCGTTTACATGGACACGTTCACTCAAGGCATGCAGTAGCTAGTAAGGCCTTTGCGGGCCTCTACAAGCTGAAACATGCCTCTCAACGCACCAAACTACACCTCTACAAATCCCTAATACGTCCTCTGATAACTTACTCTCCTCTAGCCCTCTCTCTTGCAGCAAAAACAAACTTACTTAAACTGCAGCGTGTCCAGAACAAGGTGCTGCGCTGGGTGCTTGATGTCAGATGGGAGGACTTCGCCACAAACGAGTCTCTCCATGTCCGATTAGACATCCCTGCGCTGAATCTGTACTGGAAGACGCTCAGTGACAGACAGATAGACAAACTTGAGACACGACATGACTACTGGACCTCTCTCCTTGACGAAGACATTGGCAGACCCACAAACCAACACAACCTTTTCTACTCCTTGCATGATCCTGCTCCTAACCCTATTTACAAATAACCTTGGATTCGCTGACAGGTACCTTCCATGACAGGTACCATTCTCTGACCCACATTCGCCTTAGCTTTTGAGTTAAGACATGACCCAGTTCTACACTCCTCTCTAGCGCTAAACGTCGCATGTCCCTTCCTCCCCGCTCACCCCACCGGAGTCCCAACAGAAGAGGCTGAATTTCTCTTCTCAATATCTGTCCCACGATCGCATTCGCTGTTCGGTTAAGCCCTGGCTCTATTTCTACGACTAAAAACACTCCTCTCCAGCACTATTCTTCGTCTGTCCCGTCTTCCCCGCTCATCCCATTTGGGATCTTACCTGAACTTTCGTTCGTTCGTTCGTTGCACTGTTTGTAACGGCTTGACAAAGCTCCTGGAGAGCGAAACGTTGCCACAATAAAATGTCATATTAGCTGCCCTTGTGTCCTTTTACTATACATATTGTCGGTAATTCTATCAACATTATTGCAATTTGTAATAATAAGGTCAGGTAAGTTTTCTCAGGTTCTTTTGGCACAAAATAATTTTTATATTAACATAAATGTAAAAATATATCTTTAAATGCAAAGAGAAAATTTTAGAAAGGACTTAATTTTCAATGACTGCTTGCTAATGCTAATTGTGTATATATATATATATATATATATATATATATATATATATATATATATATATATATATATATATATATATATATATATATATATATATATATATATCTGTGTGTGTGTGTGTGTGTGTGTGTGTGTGTGTGTGTGTGTGTGTGTGTGTTGAGAATTAAATTATTGTAAACAAATCTAAAATATATTTAGTTGGGTTAGGCTAAAATAAATTGTTGTTATAATAAGGTTAGGTAAGTTTTCTAAGATTCTTTTGTAGCAAAATTAAAAAAATTTACATTAAAATTAATGAAAAAAATATATCTTTAAACGTATATCAACGCTCTTGTATTGGTGTGAGACATGGGTTGTAAATGTTGTAATAAGGAGAAGGCTGGAGGCAGTGGAGATGTCATATCTGAGGGCAATGTGTGGTGTGAATATAATACAGAGAATCCGTTGTTCGGAGATTAGGAGGAGGTGTGGGATTACCAAAACTATTATCCAGAGGGCTGAGGAGGGGTTATTAAGATGGTTTTTGACATGTAGAGAGGGTGGAAAGAAATAGAATGACTTCGAGAGTATACCGTTCTGTAGTGGAGGGAAGGCGGGGTAGGGTTCGGCCTAGGAAAGGTTGGAGGGACGGGGTAAAGGAGGTTTTGTGTGCGAGGAGCTTGGACTTCCAGCATGCGTGCGTGAGCGTGTTAGGCAGGAGCGAATGGAGACAAATGTTTTTTAGGGCTTGACGTGCTGTTGGAGTGTAAGCAAGGTAACATTTATGAAGGGATTCAGGGAAACCGGCAGGCCGGACTTGGGTCCTGGAGATGGGAAGTACAGTGCCTGCACTCTGAAGGAGGGGTGTTAATGCTGCAGTTTTAATTAAAAGTGTGGTGCAGGCATGCCTCTGGCAAGACAGTGATGGAGTGAATAATAATGAAAGTTTTTCTTTTTCTGGCCACCCTGCCTTGGTGGGAAACGGCCAATGTGTTAATAAAAAAATAAAAGAATTAATTAAAAAAACCTATGGTCTCATGGTGGTCAAGCTGAGAGAGAGATTCCTTTTGGGTGGACCAGGTTTCCAGGCTACCCGGGTGGATGTATTTACTGGGCGCAGATATTTGTGTCCTCCCCTGTTATTACATCTACCTGTATATATACTGATATTATGGTACTTGTGTTGTAATATATGGGCAGTCCTGCATGAAGTTCCAACATATGAAAAGTTAAGTTCTTCTCTGAGAAAATACTGTGTTTGTAAGTATAGAGAACATTATTACACATGAGTGCTGAGAGTGTATGCGAGTGAAGAGCACATTATTAAACATTAATAGTGTTGAGAATGAATGTGAGTGTAGTGATGTGAAGTGTCAGGTGAGGAATGGTGAAGTTGACTGCTGAGAAGAGGTTGCATTTGAGGAAGAGCTGCCCAGGATGGGTCAGTAGGATTGCTGCTATTTAGGATGATGATGAACAAGTTTCCTGGAAAGAGGTTCAGCTATGATGTAAAAGCTGTTTTCTGTTTTCTTCCCTGGCGATGAGTCTTGCGTCACTGTAGTTTATTAAAAGGTTGTGGAAGTTTCAGTGTAAAACACAGTTGTTCCTCAAGTCGTTCATTCTGCTGGTGTACTGGTGTTCCGAAATACGTGTTTGGAGGTCTCAGGATGTTTCACTCTTGGATAATTGGTTGCAATCGTTGCAAGGAATTACGAATACCACGGCAGAGTGTTGAACCTGGTGGTGTAGGTGGATGTAGAGGTAGATACTTGGAATGCGATATTGGAAAAGATGTTGGAGACGTGTTTTTCCCTGAGTTAGTGGGGAGGTCTATGTATCTTCTCTGGGTGGTATCATGTCTGGGTGAGATGTTATATTCACAGTGTCTGCAGTCTCTGATAAAGTGACTAGCATAATGAAGTTTGGAAAACACTTGTTCAGTGAAAGGGTATTCTTCCTCAAGGAATTCACTACTGCAGATTTGGAGGGCACGAAGGAAGGAGACTATGATTACGCCACAATTAATTTTGGTGTCGCGGTGAGAGAAGTGAAGAAGATGGTGTTAGTTGGTCGGGTTTCAGTAGACTTTAAAACGAAGCTTTTACAACATAGCTGAACCTCTTGCCAGGAACGTCTTTATTGTTATCCTAAATAGCAAGAAACCTACTAGCCCATGCCGGGCAGGTCCTTCTCAAATCCAACTTCTCAGCGGTCAACTTCAACATTTCTTACCTGACCCTTCACGTTGCTATGTTTGTGACTTGATAAATCCCACTGTGTGGGCGAAACATTGTTAGTAACGGCTCGCATTATACAACATGTGTGTCACCTTTTCCATCGTGTCGGTATTGTCTTCCATTTATCTCTATATTATGTTAATAGCTTATTAGCATAATGTAACATAATATTACATAAAATATTGACATAATATGTCAAAACATAACATATCAAAGCAGAATATAACTACTCTCCCTCCCAAGAAAAAATAACAGTGTAAAACAACAGGAAGCATGGTGGTCACCAGGTCAAGTGTGTTGGGTCACCAGGTCAAGTGTGTTGGGTCACCAGGTCAAGTGTGTTGGGTCACCAGGTCAGGTCTCTCTGGAATAGTTCTAACTCACTGTTTTTATTATCATTCAGGCTGATGATATTTACGTGTGTAATTATTCATTCACAATCAACTCACAAAAGTTTTGATATATGCTGTTACTACTATGAGATATAAGGCCACAATGTGACATAACTTAAGAGTCTGCGATCACTGTCAACCTCAGAGTTAGTTCTGAGTTACCAGACCCGGCCACCTGGAGGTAAGTGATTCATCTTTACGGTTCACTCTCCCACTTACTCTATGAGGAGATCCTGAAGGGATAACTTTAAGTGCTTTAACGTTAAATATATCTGAGTCTTCCTCTTCTGAACGTCGTCAATATGTAATGGTTGATGCATCTTACGGACAGAATATTACCCATTAAGTTAAGATTGTGAGACGGCACACTTGTCACTATAGTAAAATAGTTAAAACACCAAGAATCGTTGGGATCAGTTCCATAACTAATAAATGACTCTTCTCATATATTTAAATAAAGATGTGTGATGTTACTGTGAAGTCAGGATGTGTGAAGTCACTGAGTCTCAGTGATGTGTGATGTTGCTGCGAATGTAAGACAATGTCACTGAGAGTCTTAGTTAAAGATGTGATGTCACTATGTGTCTTAGACGAGGATGTGTGACGTCATTTTCGTCTGAACAAAGGACACTGTATACAGAGCAAAGTTTCACGTATAGGCATTGTGTCGCTCAAGATACAGCTTACCTTGATCTCTGTATTGTTTATCTAATATTGTAATAATAATAATAATAATAATAATAATAATAATAATAATAATAATAATAATAATAATAATAATAATAATAATAAACATACTATGTATAGAAAGCCTCTGTTTATACAGGTCATTTCAGGCAACAACCACCATCTTGGTGGACAGGAGCAGCAGGTGTAAAGAAACATGTTCAAGTGTAAAGGAAGCTCTTGTTCACATGGATCCATCCCGGCAGGTGTGAAACATTGTTTAATTACAAGTGTAACTACTACTAATAATATTATATATTATTATTATATATTATTATTATATTATTATAATTATATTATATATTATTATTATTATTATTATTATTATATATTATTATTATTATATATTATTATTATTAGTGGTTCATCTTTAGGGTTCCCCCCCATCTGTGTCCCCTCAGATGTTCTCCCTTCCCCACTTCCTATCCTACGCTCAGCAGTCCTACCTTCCCCAGCGTGTCCAGGAGTCCATCTGTGTCCCCTCAGATGTTCTCCCTTCCCCACTTCCTATCCTACGCTCAGCAGCCCTACCTTCCCCAGCGTGTCCAGGAGTCCATCTGTGTCCCCTCAGATGTTCTCCCTTCCCCACTTCCTATCCTACGCTCAGCAGTCCTACCTTCCCCAGCGTGTCCAGGAGTCCATCTGTGTCCCCTCAGATGTTCTCCCTTCCCCACTTCCTATCCTACGCTCAGCAGTCCTACCTTCCCCAGCGTGTCCAGGAGTCCATCTGTGTCCCCTCAGATGTTCTCCCTTCCCCACTTCCTATCCTACGCTCAGCAGTCCTACCTTCCCCAGCGTGTCCAGGAGTCCATCTGTGTCCCCTCAGATGTTCTCCCTTCCCCACTTCCTATCCTACGCTCAGCAGTCCTACCTTCCCCAGCGTGTCCAGGAGTCCATCTGTGTCCCCTCAGATGTTCTCCCTTCCCCACTTCCTATCCTACGCTCAGCAGTCCTACCTTCCCCAGCGTGTCCAGGAGTCCATCTGTGTCCCCTCAGATGTTCTCCCTTCCCCACTTCCTATCCTACGCTCAGCAGCCCTACCTTCCCCAGCGTGTCCAGGAGTCCATCTGTGTCCCCTCAGATGTTCTCCCTTCCCCACTTCCTATCCTACGCTCAGCAGCCCTACCTTCCCCAGCGTGTCCAGGAGTCCATCTGTGTCCCCTCAGATGTTCTCCCTTCCCCACTTCCTATCCTACGCTCAGCAGTCCTACCTTCCCCAGCGTGTCCAGGAGTCCATCTGTGTCCCCTCAGATGTTCTCCCTTCCCCACTTCCTATCCTACGCTCAGCAGTCCTACCTTCCCCAGCGTGTCCAGGAGTCCATCTGTGTCCCCTCAGATGTTCTCCCTTCCCCACTTCCTATCCTACGCTCAGCAGTCCTACCTTCCCCAGCGTGTCCAGGAGTCCATCTGTGTCCCCTCAGATGTTCTCCCTTCCCCACTTCCTATCCTACGCTCAGCAGCCCTACCTTCCCCAGCGTGTCCAGGAGTCCATCTGTGTCCCCTCAGATGTTCTCCCTTCCCCACTTCCTATCCTACGCTCAGGTTCATGTGTCCAGGAGTCCATCTGTGTCCCCTCAGATGTTCTCCCTTCCCCACTTCCTATCCTACGCTCAGCAGCCCTACCTTCCCCAGCGTGTCCAGGAGTCCATCTGTGTCCCCTCAGATGTTCTCCCTTCCCCACTTCCTATCCTACGCTCAGCAGTCCTACCTTCCCCAGCGTGTCCAGGAGTCCATCTGTGTCCCCTCAGATGTTCTCCCTTCCCCACTTCCTATCCTACGCTCAGCAGTCCTACCTTCCCCAGCGTGTCCAGGAGTCCATCTGTGTCCCCTCAGATGTTCTCCCTTCCCCACTTCCTATCCTACGCTCAGCAGCCCTACCTTCCCCAGCGTGTCCAGGAGTCCATCTGTGTCCCCTCAGATGTTCTCCCTTCCCCACTTCCTATCCTACGCTCAGCAGCCCTACCTTCCCCAGCGTGTCCAGGAGTCCATCTGTGTCCCCTCAGATGTTCTCCCTTCCCCACTTCCTATCCTACGCTCAGCAGCCCTACCTTCCCCAGCGTGTCCAGGAGTCCATCTGTGTCCCCTCAGATGTTCTCCCTTCCCCACTTCCTATCCTACGCTCAGCAGCCCTACCTTCCCCAGCGTGTCCAGGAGTCCATCTGTGTCCCCTCAGATGTTCTCCCTTCCCCACTTCCTATCCTACGCTCAGCAGCCCTACCTTCCCCAGCGTGTCCAGGAGTCCATCTGTGTCCCCTCAGATGTTCTCCCTTCCCCACTTCCTATCCTACGCTCAGCAGCCCTACCTTCCCCAGCGTGTCCAGGAGTCCATCTGTGTCCCCTCAGATGTTCTCCCTTCCCCACTTCCTATCCTACGCTCAGCAGCCCTACCTTCCCCAGCGTGTCCAGGAGTCCATCTGTGTCCCCTCAGATGTTCTCCCTTCCCCACTTCCTATCCTACGCTCAGCAGCCCTACCTTCCCCAGCGTGTCCAGGAGTCCATCTGTGTCCCCTCAGATGTTCTCCCTTCCCCACTTCCTATCCTACGCTCAGCAGCCCTACCTTCCCCAGCGTGTCCAGGAGTCCATCTGTGTCCCCTCAGATGTTCTCCCTTCCCCACTTCCTATCCTACGCTCAGCAGTCCTACCTTCCCCAGCGTGTCCAGGAGTCCATCTGTGTCCCCTCAGATGTTCTCCCTTCCCCACTTCCTATCCTACGCTCAGCAGCCCTACCTTCCCCAGCGTGTCCAGGAGTCCATCTGTGTCCCCTCAGATGTTCTCCCTTCCCCACTTCCTATCCTACGCTCAGCAGCCCTACCTTCCCCAGCGTGTCCAGGAGTCCATCTGTGTCCCCTCAGATGTTCTCCCTTCCCCACTTCCTATCCTACGCTCAGCAGCCCCACCTTCCCCAGCGCGAGTCCAGGAGTCCATCTGTGTCCCCTCAGATGTTCTCCCTTCCCCACTTCCTATCCTACGCTCAGCAGCCCTACCTTCCCCAGCGTGTCCAGGAGTCCATCTGTGTCCCCTCAGATGTTCTCCCTTCCCCACTTCCTATCCTACGCTCAGCAGCCCTACCTTCCCCAGCGTGTCCAGGAGTCCATCTGTGTCCCCTCAGATGTTCTCCCTTCCCCACTTCCTATCCTACGCTCAGCAGCCCTACCTTCCCCAGCGTCCAGGAGTCCATCTGTGTCCCCTCAGATGTTCTCCCTTCCCCACTTCCTATCCTACGCTCAGCAGCCCTACCTTCCCCAGCGTGTCCAGGAGTCCATCTGTGTCCCCTCAGATGTTCTCCCTTCCCCACTTCCTATCCTACGCTCAGCAGTCCTACCTTCCCCAGCGTGTCCAGGAGTCCATCTGTGTCCCCTCAGATGTTCTCCCTTCCCCACTTCCTATCCTACGCTCAGCAGCCCTACCTTCCCCAGCGTGTCCAGGAGTCCATCTGTGTCCCCTCAGATGTTCTCCCTTCCCCACTTCCTATCCTACGCTCAGCAGCCCTACCTTCCCCAGCGTGTCCAGGAGTCCATCTGTGTCCCCTCAGATGTTCTCCCTTCCCCACTTCCTATCCTACGCTCAGCAGCCCTACCTTCCCCAGCGTGTCCAGGAGTCCATCTGTGTCCCCTCAGATGTTCTCCCTTCCCCACTTCCTATCCTACGCTCAGCAGCCCTACCTTCCCCAGCGTGTCCAGGAGTCCATCTGTGTCCCCTCAGATGTTCTCCCTTCCCCACTTCCTATCCTACGCTCAGCAGCCCTACCTTCCCCAGCGTGTCCAGGAGTCCATCTGTGTCCCCTCAGATGTTCTCCCTTCCCCACTTCCTATCCTACGCTCAGCAGCCCTACCTTCCCCAGCGTGTCCAGGAGTCCATCTGTGTCCCCTCAGATGTTCTCCCTTCCCCACTTCCTATCCTACGCTCAGCAGCCCTACCTTCCCCAGCGTGTCCAGGAGTCCATCTGTGTCCCCTCAGATGTTCTCCCTTCCCCACTTCCTATCCTACGCTCAGCAGCCCTACCTTCCCCAGCGTGTCCAGGAGTCCATCTGTGTCCCCTCAGATGTTCTCCCTTCCCCACTTCCTATCCTACGCTCAGCAGCCCTACCTTCCCCAGCGTGTCCAGGAGTCCATCTGTGTCCCCTCAGATGTTCTCCCTTCCCCACTTCCCAGGTCCGTGGTTCCAGGTATACAACCCTTCACCACTTCCCTGAGGTCAGCAACCACTTCCCTGAGGTCAGCAGTCCCACCCCAGGTCCGTGGTTCCAGGTATTCACCATTCCCTGAGGTCAGCAGTCCCACCCCAGGTCCCTTCACCACTTCCCTGAGGTCAGCAAGTCCCACCCCAGGTCCGTGGTTCCAGGTATTCACCCTTCACCACTTCCCTGAGGTCAGCAGTCCCACCCCAGGTCCGTGGTTCCAGGTATTCACCCTTTCACCACTTCCCTGAGGTCCAGTCCCACTTTCCAGGTATACACCTGAGGTCAGCAGTCCCACCCCAGGTCCGTGGTTCCAGGTATTCACCCTTCACCACTTCCCTGAGGTCAGCAGTCCCACCCCAGGTCCGTGGTTCCAGGTATTCACCCTTCACCACTTCCCTGAGGTCAGCAGTCCCACCCCAGGTCCGTGGTTCCAGGTATACAACCCTTCACCACTTCCCTGAGGTCAGCAGTCCCACCCCAGGTCCGTGGTTCCAGGTATACAACCCTTCACCACTTCCCTGAGGTCAGCAGTTTCAGCCAGCCTTGAAGTACTGTCCATATATGATATTACTACACAAGTGTATTAATATCAGTATACAGAGGAAGACGTTATTACAGAGGAGGACACGCAGATAATCTGCGCTCTGTAATAACATCCTCCTGGACAGACTCGAACGTCGACTACCTGAGACATGAGAGATCTCTATCACAGTTCGTCCACCAAGAACTGGCCACTAGTGAAAATCTGGAACATATATTTATATTTAATATTGTAACTATGTCGATTATTAACTTATTCGTTTATTTAGTTGTGTAAGTGTGTTTGTGAACGTTTTTATGTGCGAATATTAGTGTGGGTGTGTGAACCTTTGTGCTCCCTGCATGATAATTGTAATTAATTGTTTTCAGTTATCTTTTTGCCCTCGTTATTGATCTTTATTTTCACAGTACGCTAAGGTTCACAAGCTCGCACTCTTCTATACACTCAGTTCTGTATTTCCACATACACATCCTACACACACACACACACACATACAGACGCACGAATAAAGCAACACACACACAAAATCCTCTGTATCATACATACACGTACATTTATTCAACAGTGCATTTATAATCCTCTCTTTTCAGTTTTACTAGTATGTAAACACAAATACACACGTACCCACACCTTACACTTTTAACCTCTACGCTACACGCACACACACACACACAAACACACACATGTACACATCAATATTTAAATAACGTGTGCAAACACTGACACTCCTTCAGGAGAGAGTGACGGGTCACCATCTGGAGAAGACTCATGTCAACACAGACACCAACTGTAAGTTAATCAAACTCTCAAAGTTCGACACAAAATTAATTATATTAATTGAGCTCCATCACACAAAACTCTTAAGACTGACACAAGTATCTGGGTGTACAACTCACTAGCACACTACACTGAGTTTACACAGTCAGTATATATCGTCTCATCAAAGACTTCACACAATACAGTGATACAAAGACTAAGTCTTATAACACTAACATAGTCTACAGTGTTGGACAAATTCCACATTAGACTGCAGAAACAACCTTCGCCCTCACACTGAGTGCTAACACTAAACACTCTAAAGTAATAACGCTGGTTAAAATATATTGATCATATCATAAACTTTCCATTAAGGAAATTGTTCTCAGTGTAAACATATTTGTGAAAAATATCATTATTCAGGTGCATATTACAATTGCTGTTTCAAAAGATCCATTAACGGGCGAACAGAAGTGTGAGTCTCTGTTTATAACCGCCAAATGTTTGCGTACTGTTGAAACTACTGAAGCAGTGTTGTAGAAAAATAGTATCTAAGTTTTAATTATATCTATTAGTTAGTAAACATCAGTCTTCACTAGTCTAGCTTTGTGTCACACTTTGCTTTTAATACACTTCAAAAGCTGCCAGACACAGTGTTAGAATTGTAGAAAAAAAAAAATAGGCAATATTAACAGATTTTCTTGTTATATTCCCTCGTTTTGGACGGTTTTCTGCAATATTCCATCGCCCTGTACGGGTTTCCCGGTTATTTTCCATCACCGTGGACAGGCTTCTCTGTCATTTTTTATTGCCCTGAAACTGTTTCCTTGTCACATTCCATCGCCCTCGACAGGTTTCCCTGTCATTTTTTCATCGCCCAGGACGGTTTTCCCTGTCATATTCCATCTCCCTGGGCTGGTTTCCCTCTCACATTCCATCTCCCTAGACGGGTTTCCCTGTCACATTCCATTTCCCTGGATGGGTTTCTGCCATATTCCATCGCCCTGGACTGGTTTCTTTGTCATATTCCATCTCCCTGGACGGGTTTCTCTGCCATATTTCATCGCCCTAAACGAGTTTCCCTGTCATATTCTGTCTCCGTGGGCGGGTTTCCCTTGCATATTCCATCGCCCTTGACGGGTTTCTGTCATATTCCGTTGCCCTGGACGGGTTTCCCTCTCATATTTCATTTCCTTTGACGGTTTCCCTGTTATATTCCATCTCCCTGGACGGGTTTCTCTGTCATATTCCATCGCCCTGAATGGGTTTCCCTGTCATAGTCCATCTCTCTGGACGGGTTTCCTTCTCATAGTCCATCGCCATTTCCTTCTCATATTCCAAGCCTGTCCAAAGACGGGTTTCTCTCTCATATTCCATTGCCCTGTACGAGCTTCCCTGTCATATGCGATCGCCCTGGACTGGTTTCCGCATCATATTCCATCCCCCTGAACGGGTTTGCCTGTCATATTCTATCTCTCTGATCGTTTTTCCTTTTCATATTCCATCTCCCTGGACTATTTTCCTTCACATATTCCATCGCCCTGGTCGGGCTTCCCTGTCATATTCCGTCTCCCTGGGTTGGTTTCCCTCTCACATTCCATCTCCCTGGACGGGTTTCCCTGTCATATTTCATCTCCCTGGGCTGGTTTCCCTCTCACATTCCATCTCCCTGGACAGGTTTCCCTGTCATATTCCATCTCCCTGGACTGGTTTCCCTCTCACATTCCATCTCCCTGGACAGGTTTCCCTGTCATATTCCATCTCCCTGGACGGGTTTCCTTGAAAGGGCGGAGTTAAGAAAATTAAAGAAGAGGCAAGATTAGCGGACTCAGAACATAGACTTCAGGGACACAGCCACAAACCTCAGAGTGAAAGACACAGAGTGTCTTTCACTCTGTCTTTCACATTGCCCGGAATAATTCGATCGAGAATTATTCCGGGCAATGTATGTAAGAGATGTGATGTCTATTATGGAGTATGCAGCACCAGCATATAACCCGCACCTTTACGAACATGTTAACGTATTAGAGAATGTGAAGAGAAAGTGCGGTGCTTGTTCCAGAGTTAAGAGTTATGAGCTGCGAGGAGACGTTAACACAATGTAGAAGATCCAGGAGACACATATAGTTCTATGTTTCCTACTTTAAAGTATATAATATTTTTTTTCCAGCTTTAGTTCCTTACTTCTTGGAATGTATTAGTCGTTGTATATGAAGTTTGTGAGGTTTCTTTTCATCGAGTACTGTGTTTCTGAGGAAGAAAGAGAACACAGCCGTGGAATGACAACGGTCACCCTCTACTGTGTTAGCTCATGTAAATCATCCATCATTAATTTTCTAGAGGAAACATCTGCACCAATTATATCTGTGATGTGACAAAAAGAGACAAAATTCTCTTTCCCTTCAGGAAGAAACTTAGAAAAAAGAGTCGCTGGAAGGATAATCTCCGTGGAGACACCACCATCACGCAGACGTATAATACCAGTCTTTTACCAACAGAGTCCTGCCATCACTCTATTTCCAGCATAAACCCACCAATAGTCTTGTGGTAACAATCCTTCCAGTAGTGTTCTTCCAGTAGCGTCCAGACTTATACACATGAATCCTACCAACAGAATCCTAAGAAAAGAATCCTGTTAATAAGTCTTTAATCAGATATTTAACAAACATGTTACATACAGTGTTATTAACTCTGGTGTATCAGACTTTATACACATCACAACACAACGATGGTGGTGAAAAACACATAATGGCAGTACTTCCTGGCTTTGTGGAATATATCTCTGCAACATTGTGCACTACAACATTCAGTGGTGCAGTATGCATTTAGTGGTACATTGATACATCACAGTACATAACAACAGTCTGGGAGACAGTAGCACAGTCGTACTGGCCAGATTGTAACAACACACAGTCGTACTGGCCAGGTTGTGGCAACACACAGTCGTACTGGCCAGGTTGTGGCAACACACAGTCGTACTGGCCAGGTTGTGGCAACACACAGTCGTACTGGCCAGGTTGTGGCAACACACAGTCGTACTGGCCAGGTTGTGGCAACACACAGTCGTACTGGCCAGGTTGTGGCAACACACAGTCGTACTGGCCAGGTTGTGGCAACACACAGTCGTACTGGCCAGGTTGTGGCAACACACAGTCGTACTGGCCAGGTTGTGGCAACACACAGTCGTACTGGCCAGGTTGTGGCAACACACAGTCGTACTGGCCAGGTTGTGGCAACACACAGTCGTACTGGCCAGGTTGTGGCAACACACAGTCGTACTGGCCAGGTTGTGGCAACACACAGTCGTACTGGCCAGGTTGTGGCAACACACAGTCGTACTGGCCAGGTTGTGGCAACACACAGTCGTACTGGCCAGGTTGTGGCAACACACAGTCGTACTGGCCAGGTTGTGGCAACACACAGTCGTACTGGCCAGGTTGTGGCAACACACAGTCGTACTGGCCAGGTTGTGGCAACACACAGTCGTACTGGCCAGGTTGTGGCAACACACAGTCGTACTGGCCAGGTTGTGGCAACACACAGTCGTACTGGCCAGGTTGTGGCAACACACAGTCGTACTGGCCAGGTTGTGGCAACACACAGTCGTACTGGCCAGGTTGTGGCAACACACAGTCGTACTGGCCAGGTTGTGGCAACACACAGTCGTACTGGCCAGGTTGTGGCAACACACAGTCGTACTGGCCAGGTTGTGGCAACACACAGTCGTACTGGCCAGGTTGTGGCAACACACAGTCGTACTGGCCAGGTTGTGGCAACACACAGTCGTACTGGCCAGGTTGTGGCAACACACAGTCGTACTGGCCAGGTTGTGGCAACACACAGTCGTACTGGCCAGGTTGTGGCAACACACAGTCGTACTGGCCAGGTTGTGGCAACACACAGTCGTACTGGCCAGGTTGTGGCAACACACAGTCGTACTGGCCAGGTTGTGGCAACACACAGTCGTACTGGCCAGGTTGTGGCAACACACAGTCGTACTGGCCAGGTTGTGGCAACACACAGTCGTACTGGCCAGGTTGTGGCAACACACAGTCGTACTGGCCAGGTTGTGGCCAGGTTGTGGCAGCACACACAGTCGTACTGGCCAGGTTGTGGCAGTCGTACTGGCCAGGTTGTGGCAACACACAGTCGTACTGGCCAGGTTGTGGCAACACACAGTTGTGGCAACACACAGTCGTACTGGCCAGGTTGTGGCAACACACAGTCGTACTGGCCAGGTTGTGGCAACACACAGTCACACAGTCGAATTGGCCAGGTTGTGGCAACACAGTCGTACTGGCCAGGTTGTGGCAACACACAGTCGTACTGGCCAGGTTGTGGCAACACACAGTCGTACTGGCCAGGTTGTGGCAACACAGTCGTACTGGCCAGGTTGTGGCAACACACAGTCGTACTGGCCAGGTTGTGGCAACACACAGTCGTACTGGCCAGGTTGTGGCAACACACAGTCGTACTGGCCAGGTTGTGGCAACACACAGTCGTACTGGCCAGGTTGTGTGAACACACAGTCGTACTGTTGTGGCAGTCGTACTGGCCAGGTTGTGGCAACACACAGTCGTACTGGCCAGGTTGTGGCAACACACAGTCGTACTGGCCAGGTTGTGGCAACACACAGTCGTACTGGCCAGGTTGTGGCAACACACAGTCGTACTGGCCAGGTTGTGGCAACACACAGTCGTACTGGCCAGGTTGTGGCAACACACAGTCGTACTGGCCAGGTTGTGGCAACACACAGTCGTACTGGCCAGGTTGTGGCAACACACAGTCGTACTGGCCAGGTTGTGGCAACACACAGTCGTACTGGCCAGGTTGTGGCAACACACAGTCGTACTGGCCAGGTTGTGGCAACACACAGTCGTACTGGCCAGGTTGTGGCAACACACAGTCGTACTGGCCAGGTTGTGGCAGCCACCACCAAAATTCTTATTGTTAAAAGATCGAATCATCCAAATTGACAGTTTTTATTTTCATCACCGAAAGTTTTTGTTTTGTATCTGTGACGGTGATTTTTTTTATGTCATTAATGAAGAAGTGAGAGAAGTGTTTGTATGAGAACTGAGAGAGTTATTTAATAATTAATTCTACTTAAACAAAGTGTTATATAAGAATATCTTCTTTATCTTAACCACAAGTCTCTCAAGTTAGTCACTTCTTCACATATTTACATCTTTTACCACATTATTTCATCAAAATATTATAACCCTTATTGCACTTTCTTAAGAAAATTTAAATCATATAATCAAAAATTTTCTAAATTCCCTTACACAATTTATACAATATTAAATTTATTTAAACAATGGTGAGGGAGAGTGTAGATATGTCTATGATAACGTGTACACATGTATGTATATATGTGTGTTGGTAGTGATGTATATGTGTACACATGTATGTATATATGTGTGTTGGTAGTAGTGAGTTTGTAGTGATGTATATGTGTACACATGTATGTATATATGTGTGTTGGTAGTAGTGAGTTTGTAGTGATGTATATGTGTACACATGTATGTATATATGTGTGTTGGTAGTAGTGTGTTTGTAGTGATGTGTATGTGTACACATGTATGTATATATGTGTGTTGGTAGTAGTGTGTTTGTAGTGATGTATATGTGTACACATGTATGTATATATGTGTGTTGGTAGTAGTGTGTTTGTAGTGATGTATATGTGTACACATGTATGTATATATGTGTGTTTGTAGTGATGTATATGTGTACACATGTATGTATATATGTGTGTTTGTAGTGATGTATATGTGTACACATGTATGTATATATGTGTGTTTGTAGTGATGTATATGTGTACACATGTATGTATATATGTGTGTTTGTAGTGATGTATATGTGTACACATGTATGTATATATGTGTGTTTGTAGTGATGTATGTGTGTACACATGTATGTATATATGTGTGTTTGTAGTGATGTATATGTGTACACATGTATGTATATATGTGTGTTGGTAGTAGTGTGTTTGTAGTGATGTATATGTGTACACATGTATGTATATATGTGTGTTTGTAGTGATGTATATGTGTACACATGTATGTTTGTAGTGATGTATATGTGTACACATGTATGTATATATGTGTGTTTGTAGTGATGTATATGTGTACACATGTATGTATATATGTGTGTTTGTAGTGATGTATATGTGTACACATGTATGTATATATGTGTGTTTGTAGTGATGTATATGTGTACACATGTATGTATATATGTGTGTTTGTAGTGATGTATATGTGTACACATGTATGTATATATGTGTGTTTGTAGTGATGTATATGTGTACACATGTATGTATATATGTGTGTTTGTAGTGATGTATATGTGTACACATGTATGTATATATGTGTGTTTGTAGTGATGTATATGTGTACACATGTATGTATATATGTGTGTTTGTAGTGATGTATATGTGTACACATGTATGTATATATGTGTGTTTGTAGTGATGTATATGTGTACACATGTATGTATATATGTGTGTTTGTAGTGATGTATATGTGTACACATGTATGTATATATGTGTGTTTGTAGTGATGTATATGTGTACACATGTATGTATATATGTGTGTTTGTAGTGATGTATATGTGTACACATGTATGTATATATGTGTGTTTGTAGTGATGTATATGTGTACACATGTATGTATATATGTGTGTTTGTAGTGATGTATATGTGTAGATGAAAGTGAAAAGTAAACATCAAAAAAAACTTGTATGATCTACATAATAATTCAGAGTAAAGAAGAGCACAGTTCCGTGGTACAGCTGTCAGCTTGGCTGACTCTGCTGTCAGTCTGGCTGATACTGCTATCAGACTGGCTGACTCTGCTGTCAGTCTGGCTGATACTGCTATCAGACTGGCTGACTCGGCTCTCAGCCTGGCTGACTCTGCTGTCAGCCTGGCTGACTCTGCTGTCAGCCTGGAGACTGTTGACAATACCAGGTAAAGTTTATGTCAGAATTATGATTATTGAAGTGATGATAAAGATAATATTGATAACATAGAAGACTGTAAGTTCAGAAAGTGAAGGTAATCTGTGGATCATGTGTAAACACTGAAATACTGAACTTAACAACACTTATATAAAGCAAAGTTGCACTTGGGTGTATTTATAGTTGTGGAAAAGTTATATGAGAGATGTTAGTAGAGTAGAGTTTTGATAACTAAAGTGTTGAATTAAGTTACAATATGCAAGAAAGATGGTAAATATTTACCCCAAAAAATGAGTCTTAGATAATGTGTGATGTCGCCTGTGGTGTTAAAGACGTGTGATGTCACTGTACTTTGCTCAAAAGACAGTATGTATGTATCTATCTATATGTGGTGCCGAATAGGCAGAACTTGCGCTCATCTTGCCATATAGGACAAGTGAAAATTTGTGTATGCAATAATTTCGCTAAAATCATTCTGAACCTAACGAAAAAAATATATTTCACTGTGTTTGTTTAGTATTAAATTATTTAAACAAATCTAAAATATATTTAGTTAGGTTAGGCTAAAATAAATTGTTCTTATAAAAAGGTTAGGTAAGTTTTCTAAGATTCTTTTGGTGTAAAATTAAAAATTTTTACATTATCATTAATGAAAAAAATATATCTTTAAACGTATAAGAGAAAATTTTAGAAAGGACTTAATTTTAAATGAGTTCTTGCTAATTGACCAGTTTTACATATTCGGCACGACATTATATATATATATATATATATATATATATATATATATATATATATATATATATATATATATATATATATATATATATATATATACACACAAGGCAAGCCATCATGTAGACCAGAACTTTATTAACATACTGTGTTTAAACTCTGTACACACATTTTACATGTGCGTGCATGTATGTTTGTATACAAACATCTGCGACCATCAAATTCATTGATGAAACACGAAAAACAGAAATTATTTTAAATTTGTTGCAGTTTTCATGGAGGAGATTTAGAGATTCTCACTTGACACTCATACATACACAATAACATGTACACTCGACATTCATACACGTTATACGCATTCATACATAATAACATGTACACATGACAATCATCAACACATAACATGTACACATGACAATCATCAACACACAACATGTACACATGACAATCATCAACACACAACATGTACACATGACAATCATCAACATACATGTACACATGACAATCAACACACATGTACACATGACAATCATCAACATACAACATGTACACATGACAATCATCAACACACAACATGTACACATGACAATCATCATACATATACACATGATAATCAGCAACATACATGTACACATGACAATCATCAAATACAACATGTACACATGACAATCAACACACATGTACACATGACAATCATCAACACACAACATGTACACATGACAATCATCAACACACATGTACACATGACAATCAACACACAACATGTACACATGACAATCATCAACATACAACATGTACACATGACAATCATCAACATACAACATGTACACATGACAATCATCAACATACAACATGTACACATGACAATCATCAACATACAACATGTACACATGACAATCATCAACATACAACATGTACACATGACAATCATCAACATACAACATGTACACATGACAATCATCAACATACAACATGTACACATGACAATCATCAACATACAACATGTACACATGGCAGTCATCAACATACAACATGTACACATGACAATCATCAACATACAACATGTACACATGACAATCATCAACATACAACATGTACACATGGCAATCATCAACATACAACATGTACACATGACAATCATCAACATACAACATGTACACATGACAATCATCAACATACAACATGTACACATGACAATCATCAACATACAACATGTACACATGACAATCTACACACATGTACACATGGCACACATACACAATAACACGTGTATTTAATGTATACACAATAACATGTACACATGACACACAGTCCTCCACTAGCGCCTCAGTCGTGTCACATCTTTAAATATTCACAAGTTACACAAACAATGTTCTCAAATTACTGTAAACCAACATTTTTTTTGTCTTATATATTCTGAATATTGAAGCAAATACTCATATCTAAATTTCCCATATATTGTCTCTACTACATTGTTTAATCATGTGGACGAGTACATGTATGTCTATGAGAATGTGTACACATGTATGTGCAAATAAGTGTTCATGGGATGGGCTTTGGAGCGACATGTTTGTGTGTATGTACGTGTGATCTCAGACATATTATAGTGATAGCAGATAACTGTGTACATTGTTGTGTGCGTATTTGTAGTACATGGGATTGTGTGTGATTTTTTATGCATGCAAGTGTATGTATAATGATGTATGAGTAAGGTGAATGTGTTTAAACGTATAAATATTTGTGAAAATACTTATATATGTGTATGCAAACAATTTCTGCGCTTGTTAGGCTTTGAGTGCCAAATGTAAAAGACGGATAAATAAACAAAAATGAAAACAGTGTAATATTTAAGACAGTTATGATGGTGGTGGACAAATTAACTTGGGTATTCATCTGCAATAATAAAACACTCACAAATACTTTTAAACAGCTAAATAAGTAAAAAACAACTTGTTCTCAGTATATTTTCATAGTGTAACATAAAAGGATTTCCAAAATTTACGTTAATTAGCCTCTCGGATGTGGCCGAGCTGTGAGGCAGCTTGGTGGCGTCTAGCTGACCTACGGTCCAGGCTGTCTTGGTGGGTGTAATTACTGGACGCAGTTTTCTGTGTGTGTCACCTCCAGTAATTCCACCCACCTGGACAGTCTCTACCGTAGACCAGCTAGACAAGACCAAGTTTCCATGCAGCGAGGTCACTGAAGGTGGCAACCGCTGACTCTGGGGAAGTGGGGAAAGGAGTCCACCTGAAGTGACACTAGTGGACTCCTGGAGACACTGATCCAGGGAAGGCACCGCTGACTCTGAGGAAGTGGGGAAGGGAGTCCATCTGAAGTGACACTAGTGGACTCCTGGAGACACTGATCCGGGGAAGGCACCGCTGACTCTGGGGAAGTGGGGAAGGGAGTCCACTCAGGTGACACAAGTGGACTCCTGGACACACTGATCCGGGGAAGGCACCGCTGACTCTGAGGAAGTGGGGAAGGGAGTCCACTCAGGTGACACAAGTGGACTCCTGGAGACACTGATCCGGGGAAGGCACCGCTGACTCTGAGTGGGGAAGGGAGTCCACTCAGGTGACACAAGTGGACTCCTGGACACACTGATCCGGGGAAGGCACCGCTGACTCTGGGGAAGTGGGGAAGGGAGTCCACTCAGGTGACACAAGTGGACTCCTGGACACACTGATCCGGGGAAGGCACCGCTGACTCTGAGGAAGTGGGGAAGGGAGTCCACTCAGGTGACACAAGTGGACTCCTGGAGACACTGATCCGGGGAAGGCACCGCTGACTCTGAGGAAGTGGGGAAGGGAGTCCACTCAGGTGACACAAGTGGACTCCTGGAGACGCTGATCCGGGGAAGGCACGGCTGACTCTGAGGAAGTGGGGAAGGGAGTCCACTCAGGTGACACAAGTGGACTCCTGGAGACGCTGATCCGGGGAAGGCACCGCCGACCTTACGTAAGTGGGGAAGAGAAGACATCCGGGAGCGAGCGGATGGATTCTTGGATACATGAACTTGAGGAAGGTTGTTGTTGAGGCTGATCTTAGGTAAGTGGGGAAGGGAAGACATCCGGGAGCGAACGGATGGATTCCTGGATACATGAACCTGGGGAAGGCATGAATACATGCAGTTGAGGCTGACCTTGGGTAAGTGGGGAAGGGAAGATATCCGGCGGTAGACGGAAGGATTCCTGGATACATGATCCTGGGGAAGGCAAGAATACCGCTGACTTTGGGGAAGTGGGGAAGGGAGTCTAGCTGAGGTGACATAAGTGGGCTCCTGGAAACAGTGATCCGGGGAAGGCACGGACCTAACTCGCTGACCTTAGGTAAGTGGGGAAGGGAAGACATCCGGAAGCGAGCGGATGGATTCCTGGATACATGAACTTGAGGAAGGTTGCTGTTGAGGCTGACCTTGGGTAAGTGGGGAAGGGGAGACATCCGGGAGCGAGCGGATGGATTCCTGGATACATGAACCTGGGAAGGCACGAATACATGCAGTTGAGGCTGACCTTGGGTAAGTGGGGAAGGGAAGATATCCGGCGGTAGACGGAAGGATTCCTGGATACATGATCCTGGGGAAGGCAAGAATACCGCTGACTTTGGGGAAGTGGGGAAGGGAGTCTACCTGAGGTGACATAAGTGGGCTCCTGGAAACACTGATCCGGGGAAGGCACGGACCTAACTCGCTGACCTTAGGTAAGTGGGGAAGGGAAGACATCCGGGAGCGAACGGATGGATTCCTGGATACATGAACTTGGGGAAGGTTGTTGTTGAGGCTGACCTTGGGTAAGTGGGGAAGGGGAGACATCCGGGAGCGAACGGATGGATTCCTGGATACACGAACCTGGGGACAGCAAGAATACAGGTTAGTGAGGCTGACCTTGAGTAAGTGAGGAAGGGGAAACATCCGGCGGTAGACGGATGAATTCCTGGGTACATGAACCTGGGGAAGGCTGAGGCTGGAAGGCAGACAGAACACAGAGAGGAGAGGCTGACCTTAGGGAAGTGAGGAAGGGGAGACATCCGGGGGCCCACGGATGGATTCCTGGACACATGAACCTGGGGAAGGCGAGGGGGGGCGGACCTTAAAGACGAACCACTGGCCTCCACGTGGCAAGGTCTGGTAACTCAGAGATAACTCTGAGGCTGACAGTGGTCGAAAATAATAGTTTTATTTTTATTATTATTGTTATTCATGATTTGCTAATTTAGATTCAAAAGCATCAACCATGGTAGTGTTATTCCCACTCCAGCCTCCCTGACAGTAGCCACGGTGGTGTTACTCCCACTCCAGCCTCCCTGACAGTAGCCATGGAGGTATTATTCCCACTGCAGCCTCCCTGACAGTAGCCACGGTGGTGTTATTCCCACTCCAGCCTCCCTGACAGTAGCCACGGTGGTGTTATTCCCACTCCAGCCTCCCTGACAGTTGCCACGGTAGTGTTATTCCCACTCCAGCCTCCCTGACAGTAGCCACGGTAGTGTTATTCCCACTCCAGCCTCCCTGACAGTAGCCACGGTGGTGTTATTCCCACTCCAGCCTCCCTGACAGTAGCCACGGTGGTGTTATTCCCACTCCAGCCTCCCTGACAGTAGCCACGGTGGTGTTATTCCCACTCCAGCCTCCCTGACAGTAGCCACGGTGGTGTTATTCCCACTCCAGCCTCCCTGACAGTAGCCACGGTGGTGTTATTCCCACTCCAGCCTCCCTGACAGTAGCCACGGTGGTGTTACTCCCACTCCAGCCTCCCTGACAGTAGCCACGGTGGTGTTACTCCCACTCCAGCCTCCCTGACAGTAGCCACGGTGGTGTTATTCCCACTCCAGCCTCCCTGACAGTAGCCACGGTGGTGTTACTCCCACTCCAGCCTCCCTGACAGTAGCCACGGTAGTGTTATTCCCACTCCAGCCTCCCTGACAGTAGCCACGGTGGTGTTACTCCCACTCCAGCCTCCCTGACAGTAGCCACGGTGGTGTTATTCCCACTCCAACCTCCCTGACAGTAGCCACGGTGGTGTTATTCCCACTCCAGCCTCCCTGACAGTAGCAACGGTGGTGTTACTCCCACTCCAGCCTCCCTGACAGTAGCCACGGTGGTGTTATTCCCACTCCAGCCTCCCTGACAGCAGCCACGGTGGTGTTACTCCCACTCCAGCCTCCCTGACAGTAGCCACGGTGGTGTTATTCCCACTCCGGCCTCCCTGACAGTAGCCACGGTGGTGTTACTCACACTCCAGCCTCCCTGACAGTAGCCACGGTGGTGTTATTCCCACTCCAGCCTCCCTGACAGTAGCCACGGTGGTGTTATTCCCACTCCAGCCTCCCTGACAGTAGCCACGGTGGTGTTATTCCCACTCCAGCCTCCCTGACCGTAGCCACGGTGGTGTTATTCCCACTCCAGCCTCCCTGACAGTAGCCACGATGGTGTTATTCCCACTCCAGCCTCCCTGACAGTAGCCACGGTGGTATTACTCCCACTCCAGCCTCCCTGACAGTAGCCACGGTGGTGTTATTCCCACTCCAGCCTCCCTGACAGTAGCCACGGTGGTGTTATTCCCACTCCAGCCTCCCTGACAGTAGCCACGGTGGTGTTATTCCCACTCCAGCCTCCCTGACAGTAGCCACGGTGGTGTTACTCCCACTCCAGCCTCCCTGACAGTAGCCATGGAGGTATTATTCCCACTGCAGCCTCCCTGACAGTAGCCACGGTGGTGTTATTCCCACTCCAGCCTCCCTGACAGTAGCCACGGTGGTGTTATTCCCACTCCAGCCTCCCTGACAGTAGTCACGGTTGTGTTATTCCCACTCCAGCCTCCCTGACAGTAGCCACGGTGGTGTTATTCCCACTCCAGCCTCCCTAACAGTAGTCACGGTGGTGTTATTCCCACTCCAGCCTCCCTGACAGTAGCCACGGTGGTGTTATTCCCACTCCAGCCTCCCTGACAGTAGCCACGGTGGTGTTATTCCCACTCCAGCCTCCCTGACAGTAGCCACGGTGGTGTTATTCCCACTCCAGCCTCCCTGACAGTAGTCACGGAGGTGTTATTCCCACTTCAGCCTCCCTGACAGTAGCCACGGTAGTGTTATTCCCACTCCAGCCACTCTCATAGGAGTCACGGTAGTGTTCTTATTTGTGTTCATTCACCGGTGTTGCCTCAACAGAGATAACACTGAAACAACTAGAATTGTCAATAATATATGTTGGAGAGTGGTATAGCTAGGTGAAGATGGCAGGTTTCCTGGGTACACATGTCTGGTACTCTAACATAACGCAGGAAAAGACATCGGGCCGGGACAATACCGGTGAACCTACTTCATTAACATTTCACCTACACAGTAAGCTTCTTTAGTCTAATACAGAGGCAGCAGCAGAAGCAGTGAATGTTATTGTACTCTGCTTCTGTGTTACTGTATTGATTTCCTGTGTTACTGTACTGCACTGTTATGTATTAGTGTACTGTTCTTTGTATTACTGTATTGTTCTTTTGTGTTACTGCACTGCGCTGTTCTTCTGTATTACTATACTGTACTGTTCTGTGTTACTATACTGTACTGTTCTGTATTACACAAAGACCAGTACAGTAACACAAAGACAAGGAGAGTAACACAAAGACCAGGAGAGTAACACAGAAGACCAGTACAGTAACACAAAGACCAGTATAGTAACACAGAAACCCAGTACAGTAACACATAGACCAGTACAGTAACACAGAAGACCAGTTCAGTAACACAAAGACCAGTACAGTACCAGTACAGGACTCCTGGACACGCTGGGGAAGGTAGGACTGCTGAGCGTAGGATAGGAAGTGGGGAAGGGAGAACATCTGAGGGGACACAGATGGACTCCTGGACACGCTGACCAGGCTGCAGCACCGACCACTGGCAGGCCTGCAGCAACGATCACTGGCCAGGCTGCAGCACCGACCACTGGCCAGGCTGCAGCACCGACCACTGGCCAGGCTGCAGCACCGACCACTGGCCAGGCTGCAGCACCGTTCACATTGTCGTTTCATCTCAGTATTTTATATGTCGTTATCATATCCCCCTATCCTGTCTTCCAGTGTCGTCCGGTTGATTTCCCTTAACCTCTCCTCGTAGAACATAACCCTTAGCTCCGGGACTAGTTTTTTTGCAAGCCTTTACACTTTCTCAGTATGCTTAAATTGCTGGCTAGACAGGTACTGAAAGAAACTTGCAATCCCATTCACTAACAACTGGTACAACTTCTATGGCAAACATGATATGTATGCAAGGGATGGGGTACATATCTTTGGGGCCGGAGTGGTAGCATTGGCAAACTGGATCGAGAGGACCATTGCTGACTTTTCTAGGATTTTAAACTGATAGAAGATAAAGATATGGTTGTGTGTGTGTAGGGAACAGGTTGCAGCACAAGGGTTGAAAACAGTAGATATTACCAGGATACCTCAGAGATATGTTTAAAGGACATTATTCATCATAAAGTTAGGAATGAAGACAATGGAACTGTGCAGTTGTTGGGAGGAAACGATAAGTAGTCCTGTAATCTTGGGTCGAAATGCTGGGTCGGCTTGTAACTGGTCAAAGGTCATCTTGAGTGTTGTGAAGGAGCAGTGGATTCCTTTACGATTTGTAAACTTGACTGTTCTGTCGTGTAATTTCTCGTACAAAGTGTCAACATTCATGATGGGTTCTTGGTCAGGAGTCTTATAAAAAGTTATATCTTTCCAGTGTAGGTATTGATCTCAGTGTTGGTCTTCTGTATTAATACGTCGAGTGATGACTGGTGAGGTTTTTGTTGGTGGTTGCAGCATTGAAGGTTCATTCAATGTTGGTGTCTCCGCTACAGAGTGTGTAGAAGACTGTGGTGGAATCGTGGCTTCTGATTGGTCCATTTGAGTAGTGGTGAGTGGAGACGAAGGAATGATATTTGCGCCGCCACGACGAGCCAATCGACGAATAGGAGACGTTTGAGTGACGTCACTAGTTGTTGGTGGTGTTGGAGCTGCTGGCGCAGCGGTGGTGATTAGGTCCTTGGTGAATTTTAGTATTTCTTCCGAAGGTGGAGATGCTGGGAATGTTTCTGGGTTGGGAAATCCTGTGTCACAAACCTACTGGAGTTCTGTAACAAGGTAACAGCAGTAAGACAAAGAGAGGGGTGGGTAGATGGCATTTTCTTGGATTGTATAATGGCGTCTGACACAGTTCCACACAAGAGATTCCTGATCCGACATCAGGCGTGATCACATGACTTGCCACAGATACTCCAACGACAGCACCTGACACAAAACTGCCTAATGAGCAGGAAACAGCAAGCACAGTGAGAGTTATTACATCCTACCTATATACATAAGCTAATATAAACCAAATAATATAAAGCAACATATTTACATTTTAGCTGTTAATGAAAACAGCATTATAAAATTATATGACCACAATGTACTGTGTTGTGCACGATGGTAAGACCACAATGTACTGTGTTGTGCACGATGGTAAGACCACAATGTACTGTGTTGTGCACGATGGTAAGACCACAATGTACTGTGTTGTGCACGATGGTAAGACCACAATGTACTATGTTGTGCACGATGGTAAGACCATAATGTACTATGTTGTGCACGATGGTAAGACCATAATGTACTATGTTGTGCACGATGGTAAGACCACAATGTACTATGTTGTGCACGATGGTAAGACCACAATGTACTGTGTTGTGCACGATGGTAAGACCACAATGTACTGTGTTGTGCACGATGGTAAGACCACAATGTACTATGTTGTGCACGATGGTAAGACCACAATGTACTGTGTTGTGCACGATGGTAAGACCACAATGTACTGTGTTGTGCACGATGGTAAGACCACAATGTACTGTGTTGTGCACGATGGTAAGACCACAATGTACTGTGTTGTGCACGATGGTAAGACCACAATGTACTATGTTGTGCACGATGGTAAGACCACAATGTACTATGCTGTGCACGATGGTAAGACCACAATGTACTGTGTTGTGCACGATGGTAAGACCACAATGTACTATGTTTTGCACGATGGTAAGACCACAATGTACTGTGTTGTGCACGATGGTAAGACCACAATGTACTGTGTTGTGCACGATGGTAAGACCACAATGTACTGTGTAGTGCACGATGGTAAGACCATAATGTACTGTGTTGTGCACGATGGTAAGACCACAATGTACTGTGTTGTGCACGATGGTAAGACCATAATGTACTGTGTTGTGCACGATGGTAAGACCACAATGTACTGTGTTGTGCACGATGGTAAGACCACAATGTACTGTGTTGTGCACGATGGTAAGACCACAATGTACTGTGTTGTGCACGATGGTAAGACCACAATGTACTATGTTGTGCACGATGGTAAGACCACAATGTACTGTGTTGTGCACGATGGTAAGACCACAATGTACTATGTTGTGCACGATGGTAAGACCACAATATACTATGTAGTGCAGGATGGTAAGACCACAATATACTATGTAGTGCAGGATGGTAAGACCACAATGTACTATGTAGTGCAGGATGGTAAGACCACAATGTACTATGTAGTGCAGGATGGTAAGACCACAATGTACTATGTAGTGCAGGATTGTAAGACCACAATATACTATGTAGTGCAGGATGGTAAGACCACAATATACTGTGTAGTGCAGGATGGTAAGACCACAATATACTATGTAGTGCAGGATTGTAAGACCACAATATACTATGTAGTGCAGGATGGTAAGACCACAATGTACTATGTAGTGCAGGATTGTAAGACCACAATATACTATGTAGTGCAGGATGGTAAGACCTCAATATACTATGTAGTGCAGGATTGTAAGACCACAGTATACTATGTAGTGCAGGATGGTAAGACCACAATATACTATGTAGTGCAGGATGGTAAGACCACAATGTACTATGTAGTGCAGGATGGTAAGACCACAATGTACTATGTAGTGCAGGATGGTAAGACCACAATGTACTATGTAGTGCAGGATTGTAAGACCACAATATACTATGTAGTGCAGGATGGTAAGACCACAATATACTATGTAGTGCAGGATGGTAAGACCACAATGTACTATGTAGTGCAGGATGGTAAGACCACAATATACTATGTAGTGCAGGATTGTAAGACCACAATATACTATGTAGTGCAGGATGGTAAGACCACAATATACTATATAGTGCAGGATTGTAAGACCACAATATACTATGTAGTGCAGGATGGTAAGACCACAATATACTATGTAGTGCAGGATTGTAAGACTACAATATACTATGTAGTGCAGGATGGTAAGACCACAATATACTATGTAGTGCAGGATTGTAAGACCACAATATACTATGTAGTGCAGGATGGTAAGACCACAATATACTATGTAGTGCAGGATGGTAAGACCACAATGTACTATGTAGTGCAGGATTTTAAGACCACAATGTACTATGTAGTGCAGGATTGTAAGACCACAATATACTATGTAGTGCAGGATGGTAAGACCACAATATACTATGTAGTGCAGGATGGTAAGACCACAATATACTATGTAGTGCAGGATGGTAAGACCACAATATACTATGTAGTGCAGGATTGTAAGACCACAATATACTATGTAGTGCAGGATGGTAAGACCACAATGTACTATGTAGTGCAGGATTGTAAGACCACAATATACTATGTAGTGCAGGATGGTAAGACCACCATATACTATGTAGTGCAGGATTGTAAGACCACAGTATACTATGTAGTGCAGGATGATAAGACCACAATATACTATGTAGTGCAGGATGGTAAGACCACAATGTACTATGTAGTGCAGGATGGTAAGACCACAATGTACTATGTAGTGCAGGATGGTAAGACCACAATGTACTATGTAGTGCAGGATGGTAAGACCACAATGTACTATGTAGTGCAGGATGGTAAGACCACAATGTACTATGTAGTGCAGGATGGTAAGACCACAATGTACTATGTAGTGCAGGATGGTAAGACCACAATGTACTCTGTAGTGCAGGATGGTAAGATCACAATGTAATATGTTGTGCAGGATGGTAAGACCACAATATACTGTGTTGTGCAGGATGGTAAGACCACAATATACTATGTTGTGCACGATGGTAAGACCACAATGTACTATGTAGTGCAGGATGGTAAGACCACAATATACTATGTAGTGCAGGATGGTAAGACCACAATGTACTATGTAGTGCAGGATGGTAAGACCACAATGTACTATGTAGTGCAGGATGGTAAGACCACAATGTACTATGTAGTGCAGGATGGTAAGACCACAATGTACTATGTAGTGCAGGATGGTAAGACCACAATATACTATGTAGTGCAGGATGGTAAGACCACAATGTACTGTGTTGTGCACGATGGTAAGACCACAATGTACTATGTTGTGCACGATGGTAAGACCACAATATACTATGTAGTGCAGGATGGTAAGACCACAATATACTATGTAGTGCACGATGGTAAGACCACAATGTACTATGTTGTGCACGTTGGTAAACATTATAACATGAAGATTTAGTTAAGAACATCCATACTTATTCATGTATCTACTACATACATAGAACAATACATGCAAACATAAACCCTCCACTCAAACTTTTCCTCACCAGTCTTAACAGGACACACGACCATAACCCAAGACACAGATCTCTTTTTGATGTACCCCGTGTCCATATCACACTGTGTAAAAAAAACTGTGCACATAAAGGGGCCCCAAAATTTGGAATTCATTATCAGAAAATACTGAAGTAACCCAGTATGTGAGCGCTAATCCCATAGGGATCAGTCAGCGTCTGCGGTATGTGACGAAATGAGATTCGATCCAAGGAAAGGAAGAGTAGGTTTAGTTCTGTGGATGAGGAGACCTTCACCGGCACGAGGGTACCCTGGGCACAGCTTGGCCTGTGCCAGCCTGGTAGCTGCATCCAGATATGGAATATCGTCGCTCCACTGCTCTACATAGTATAATCTTTTCAGATTTTGCTTTGAGAGGATTTGAGACATAACTCTGAGAGGTATTAACAAAGACGTGATAACTTCAGATTACGTTTGAAGTTGACGACACATTAAATCGTGACGTGGTCCTTGATGTGTCCTTAACTGTGGTGTAGTCCTTGATGAGTGGTTAACTGTGGTGTAGTTCTTGATGAGTGGTTAACTGTGGTGTAGTTCTTGATGAGTGGCTAATTGTGGTGTGTTTCCTTAATGTGCTGTTAGCTGTGTTTCCGTAGTGGATATACGGTTAACTGTAGTATATTCCTTGATGTGTTGATGTAATATGGTTCATGATATGTGATTGTGTTGTCCTTGACGAGTGGTTAACTGTAGTTTGATCCTTGATGTGTGATTAACTGTGGGGTGTTCCTTGAAATGTAGTTAATTGTGGTGTGGTACATAAGGTGTGGTTAACTGTGTGGTCGTTCGTGTGTGCTGGTCACCGTGATGTTATTCTCACTCCAGCCTCCCTAACAGTAGTCACGGTGGTGTTATTCTCACTCCAGCCTCCCTGACAGTAGTCACCGTGATGTTATTCCCACTCCAGCTTCAATGACAGTAGTCACGGTGGTGTTACCCCACTCTCCTGGACCCAACCAACCCCACGGCTTGCCCAGAAAGATAAGATTTCGTTCGGATTTTTAACCCCGGAGGGTTAGCCACCCAGGATAACCCAAGAAAGTCAGTGCGTCATCGAGGACTGTCTAACTTATTTCCATTGGGGTCCTCAATCTTGTCCCCCAGGATGCGACCCACACCAGTCGACTAACACCCAGGTACCTATTTGCTGCTAGGTGAACAGGACAACAGGTGTAAGGAAACGCGTCGAAATGTTTCCACCCGTCGGGAATCGTACCCGGGCCCTCCGTGTGTGAAGCGGGAGCTTTAGCCACCAGGCCACCGGGCCACCTCAACCCACAACCAGCCCACCCAACCTCAACACACAAGGACTAGCTTACACACCTGATCTCACTCTTACTTGCAAAATCATTACAGCTGTACACTCAGCCATAGCAATAAACCAGATATACCAGCTAGACTTCCCACACGCCCTCAATGCTATACTCGCAGCAAACAGCCTACCCCAACTCGTCTTCCCTCCTCTCCCCAGCCCCCACAGTCACTCCCCCTGCCCCCTCGCTCCCCATTACCCCCGCCACCCCCTCCGACCCAATCCACCCATGATTCCCCACCCTCCACAGCCTGAGCCAAACCACCATGCCACCCGCCGAGACTCCCCTCCCCCCAACCCCCACTGCCACCTGCAACCTCCCCACTCCCCCCGCACCCCCCCCATCCCTGGCCCCTCCTCCACTCCTACGCCCAAGTAAGCCAGCTCTAACCAAACACACAACACGACAAGATCCACCTCAGCCCACAGGAGGAAATCAACCAAACCCCAACCCGCACCCACTTATGATAGACAATCCAGGGAACATGAAAGAACACAGAACACACAAAGCAGAAGGGTTTCCCCCTTCCCCTCCAGGAAGCGCCTCCGCGACCAAACATACACTCACACCTCTGGGAACATCACCTTCATGGGTATACGACCTGTACTGGCCAGGTTGTGGCACCATGCTACGTACACACACAAACACATCCCCCATGCCACGTACATACGCACCATGCCACGTACTCACGAGCTCACGCGAACGGTACTACCGGTCAGGTAGTATCTTTTGCGTGGGTACGTTATGTGAATGTACGTGCTTCCTTCACGTGTGAGCCTCGTCATAGGCATCCCCTGTGTTAAGGTTCCTTCCCTTGTGAGCCTCATCATAGGTATCCCCTGTGTTAAGGTTCCATCCCTTGTGAGCCTCGTCATAGGTATCCCCTGTGTTAAGATGGCGGTTTGTCATCGTAGACGTATTAATACTATTGGTTTTGACCTACTTCGAGGTGCGATTACACCTAGTTCAGCTCAAATACTCTTACCCAAGATAATCAGGGAGATATACGGCATACAAGATGGTGAATTGTATGGGGTAGCGCTGAACGGAGCGCATAGAGTATTTGTGAAACTGCTTGCTGCGACAGTTTATGAATTGGTGGTTACGCGCTTTCAAGATGTGTGTTTTGACGTTACGCCTGCTGTGCGTGTGAGACTGGTGGACGTGTCTCGATATTATATTTGGATAAAGTTGCGGGATGTCCCCTTTGAGGCAAACGAAGCACACATTAGAAACGTATTTGAGAAATATGGAACTGTGCATTCTGCCCAGCAGGGTAAGTGGATAATGGGTGCCTACGCAGGTATGCCGGAAGGTACATTCAGCCTTAAGATGACGTTGCGTCAACCCATACCGTCATACGTGTATCTTCAAGATTTTAGGACACAGGTAATGGTTTTATATCCTGGACAGCGGCGTACGTGTCGCATTTGTGGAGAGTATAACCACATAGCGGCGGCATGCGAGAAGAACAGACGCGTGACCAAACCTGTGCAAGAAGTAGCCCCAGTCACACGTGATGAAGGTGAGCATCGTTCGTCAGAGGAAGGGCGTGGTCGTTTGTGGAGTGAGATGGTGGAACAGGCTTTTCGAAATGAGAGTCCTCCCCTCAGCTCCCTGCACCTGAGTCGTTGCCGATACCATCTGCTGGATTGGTACCCCGGCATGACGTGTTGAGTATAGGTGAGGATTTGGACGAAGTTTTAAGGACCTTGTCACCGCAAGTGGTGTTAGCTCCGTCTCCGGAAGATGTAGCTGGAGACTTTCTGAGTCCGGATTGTCAACAATATGAGACTCGGCAGAAGGACGACGAGTCTGGGACGTCGGGAGACTTCATACCTCATTGTGAGGTGGATGTTGAGGTACACCGTGAGGCTTCCTCGGATCTTGACATGGAGGATAAGAACGTTACGAGGAAACGGGCAGCTACGTCAGATTCGGATGACGTACTGACTCCGGCACAGAGGACTGGAAAAAAAAACTGAGAGGATGGGTGAGGGGAGGGGGGGGGTCATGAGGGACGCCATCGCAAGAAGGGAGGCGAATGGGAAGGTACTGTAAAGAAGACACATAGACGTAACAAATCAAGTGGTGAACCACGGGAGGAGAAGAGGAAAGGGTGGAAAATATAACAGGCCTTAGGTGTATGACTGCTAATGTTAACGGTTTGTGTACTAGATTAAAGAGAGATTGGTTGAGCAGTTTTCTTAGCAAACATAGAATTGATGTTCTCTTCCTTCAAGAACACAATTTCAAAGAAGGAGAAGTGTTGCAGGTTGCAGGTTATACAGTACTGACCCTGCCAACTATCCGTTTGAAAGGTGGTGTGGGTCTTTTAATAAAAGAGACGAGCCCGTTTGTATTGCAGAGATGTGAGGGGGGTGGGGGGAGGGTGTTGCAGAGATGTGAGGGGGGTGGGGGGAGGGTGTTGCAGAGATGTGAGGGGGGTGGGGGGAGGGTGTTGCAGAGATGTGAGGGGGGTGGGGGGAGGGTGTTGCAGAGATGTGAGGGGGGTGGGGGGAGGGTGTTGAGAGTGGATGGAACTTGGATGGGAAAGCGTGTATCTTTGGTAAGTGTCTATGCCCCAGCGGAGAATGACACGAAGGTTCGAACGGATTTTGTGTGTGAGGACCTTGTTTATTTTTTGCGTGCTCTTCCGGAAGTGGCAATAGTGGGGGGTGACTGGAACTGTGTCATAAGGGCGGCTGACGTCGAACCCAAAGGGGCTGGGCATGTGTCTGCACCTCTCAGAGATTTGTTGAGGGATGTTAAGTTAAGAGATGTGTTTGGGGGAGGGGTGTGGGAAACAGAACATACTTTTATCAGAAGGGGATATGCTGCAAGGTTAGACAGAGTGTATATTTCGCAGGGAGTAGTTGTAAAGTCTTTTAATACGGTGGAGACGGTCTTGTCAGATCACAGGGCAGTTGTAGTGGAGGTAGGGTGGGAGGGAATGGCCGAAATTTATAAGAATTATTGAAAATTAATATTAGTATGTTAAGTGATGAGGAAGGGTTAGAGGGTTTTTCTATGCTATGGAATGAGTTTTCAAGGGAAGCTCAGGAGGTGGAAGACATTGTAACGTGGTGGGACTCGGTGGCAAAGGATAAAATTCTTTTACGTGAGGGAGGGTAGGCGTATAAACACTTTAAAATATGGGCTAGTGAATTATTTAGAGGATCGATTACGAGGTTGTTATGGGCAGGGATCGGTTGGTGGTGTTTACCACATGGACGAGATTGTAGACATAAAAAGAGAGCTTGCGAACGTTGCATAATGAGCGGTTTCAAGCGGTGCGGGTGCAAGCAGGATTAGAAGAAGTTTTGTGGGGAGACAGGCCATCCGCGTGTGTGTTGAGACAACAAAAGCAAAAGCAAGCGCTGACGGCAATCCCGAGCTTGGAGGTAAACGAGACGATGAGAATCCATAGAGCAGATCAAGTGATAAGAAACTCAAAAGCTATGAGTGCATATGCGGATACGTGGTATAAAAAATACTGGACTAGTAGTGGCGTGGATGAAGTGGAATTAAATAAGGTGTGCACGCATGCTAAGTGCATTTTGGGTCATAGTGATAGGAAGGCTTTGGGTGGGGTTATTACTGAGGAAGAAATTGAAATTGCTTTACACGGAATGAGGAAGGGCAAGGCCCCGGGTATTGACGGTTTACCGGTGGAATTTTATTTGCAGCATTGGGAGTTGATTGGGAAGTTCATGGTAAGATTATTAAATTGTATGAAGGAGAAGGGTACGTTAGGGAATAAGCAGAATACAGCAATTGTGGTGCTGGTCCCGAAAGGCAAAGGGCAGCCAAACCTTGGGAAGTATAGGGCAATATCGTTGCTCTGTGCAGACTATAAGGTTTCCGCAAAAATTTTGGGTAATAGAGTAAAATGCGTGGTGGGGAGGGTCGTTTCGCCATCGCAGTTTGGGTTGCCGGGCAGGTCGATGTTAGAAGGTCACGGGCTTTTAAGAAGTTTTGTGGAGTCAAAGGGCGGAGGGAAGGGGGCGGCTTTACTGGCCTTGGACTGGCGGGCCGCCTTTGATAGAGTGGAAAGGGGTGCACTGCAGAGTATTCTTCGGAGACAGGTTTATGGAGAAGAAATAGTTTGGTGGGTAAACACGCTGTAAGGGGGCAAAGATGAGAGTACAAATAAATGGGTGTATGGGGATGGACCTTGAGATGGGTAGAGATTTACAACAAGGGTGCCCTGTCACATCTTATTTGCGTGTTTTCAGGATCCCTTTTACAGGATGGTTGAGAGCACAGCAAGTTCCCGGGGTGGGGGTGGGGTAGGGGAAGGGGATTGTTGGCCGGCATTAATAGGTTATGTGGATGATACGACTGTTTTGGTGTGTGAACGAATGTCTATGAAAGTGTTGGAAGATGTTGTGCGTGTGTTTGAACGAGCCACGGGTATGAAGGTAAATAGTGAAAAGTCGATGATCATGGGGTTGGGTACCTGGAAAGAGGGTGGAATGGTGAGCTGTAACGTGGTTAACACAACTGCGATGTCATTAAAGATTTGCGGTATTTTTTTTTTTATTTAAAAACTTACAGAATACAAAAATGTATACAAACATAAAAATGTTGTCCAACATATGGATCATTGTCAAAACTTACACAGATTACAACATCAACACAATCCATACCACTCCAGTGAACACTAAACCCATACACACTGATAACACTTCCTCAAAACCTGCAAAGTGCAGGATGAGGCGCCCTTGCTGCCACACAATAGTGGCACAACCACCTTCCCCTTAACTTAGTTTGCAACTAAAAAAAAAAACTTTTCCCCCCAATATATATAGATACATGATATGAAAACTCAATATAAACTAAATCATTAAGTATCATGTTCTTGTAAGACAGTTGTTGCCCAACCATTTGATTATTTACATACCAATTAACAAAAGTCTTAGCATTGTCTATATGCACTATCCTAACTACATTTATTGTTATAATTTATACAAAAACTTACAGAATACACAATATGTACTCAAACGTCCAAATGTCGTCCAACATATGGCCCAACATCAAAATTTATACACAATACAACATCAACATAATCTATCCCAATCCAGAGGACACTAAACTATAAACTCTGATTACACACACTCAAAACCTGCAATATGCAGGATGAGGAAACCCTTGCTGCCGCCACACAATATTGGCACAACCACTTTCTCCCTAACATAGCAAGCAACTAAACACACTTTTCCCCAATATACATATACATGATGTGAAAACTCTACCAATTAACAAAATCATGAAGTATAACTTTAGTTTAAGACAGTTGTATTTCCAAACCATGTTTGTATCTTCATACCAACTGACAAATGCCTTAACATTGTCTATATACACTATCACAATTACATTACCCCACCCTAGTCATAACGACCAACAAAGGTGTTGTTCTGTTAGTAACCAATAAGGTTACACTTCCCTATCCCTCCCCACCACAATTTATAACAGCACACTCTACAAGTAACATTTCATCAATTATCACATACTTCTTAACAGTTGGTTCCACATCATCATACTGCCACCACATTTTCTTAATCTGCTCCAGTAACAAAAATCCATTGTAAATGGAAGATTTCTGATGATCCCTAACATATGTGCTAACTAAACTACAAAATAAACTGACAATTAAAATTCCTCTTAACTGTAGTAACACCTGATCATTCCACATACACCACTTCCCTTTCTTTCAGCACTTTTTTATACCAAAATGTTAAAAATGCTTTGATTGTTCCCTCTTGTAGTTGTCTCACTTACTAAGATCATTTACCTTAATAAAACTATGATCATCAATGACCTGTTGTTTTTGAACACATGGCTAAACTAAAACATTCACTCACCAGAAAACTCTCCAATTACACCACATCTGACATGTCATCCCTTCCCATACTATTCTCATGACAATCCTTCCACATTTACATATCCTTCAGTATGGTCATATTCGCTCTATAAAAGGAAAAAGGTCCCTTAGTACCTAAGTAGCCAAATTACTGAGTCCCTTTACCGTTATATTTCTATAAGCCTCCGGGAATGCAATTGCCCACCTTTTACCACATATGAGTTTATTTCTACAGACTGTGCGATAAACTGCTGCTGCAATTGCCCTTACCCTAATCCCCCCACCCTTTTCCTTCAATCCCCAGGAATAATACAAGAAATCTGTCACAATGTACAGAATGGCTCTCTTTACAACCTCAGACACCCCCCTTACCTCTAAAGTTAGGGCAAGCAGGAGCTCTACATTGCCCCCACCCATTAACTTGAAGACTCTAGCCAGCCACACCCGTACCTGCCCCAACTCCCTACAAAAATATACGGCATGAAAAGCTGTTTCCGATTCCTCACAATGTTCGCATTTCGCCTCCTTTACCAAACCCATCACACACAAAGCCTGCTTTGTCGCTAAAATTCCCATTACAAACCTATAAACTAACTCCCTTACCCTCGGCATTAATCTAAGCTTCCTGAAATCATGCCAAATCGTACCCCAATCATACAAAGGGTATACCGCCACCCCTTGCATGACTTCTGGTTTCCTACTCATCTCTACTAACCTTCCCACCTTGAGTTTTTTTACCTCACCTATTACTAACATAACCCTTAGCATATTTTCACATTCCATTAAGTCCTTTCCTCCCCACCATCGTCGTACATCCCCCATCACCCTCACAACCCTCACTCCTTTTACCCCCCCCCCCTCCCTTACGTACCTCTGTTTAACATACATGGCCTTTACCCTCGGCCCTAGCATCAAAAGCCCTACTCCCCCCTTTCGCACATTCGTCATAACCACCTCTTTACTTAGCCATGCACGTCCAAAACCCCATATATAACGAAGCACCCTTCTCTGTATCTCCATTATCTCCTGTTCCTGTAAAGGATACACCACTGCCACGTTCCACACTTTACTATAAACCAATGAATTTATTATTATTGCCCTCTGCATTAAAGTAACATCCTTCGCTCTTAGGTTCCTAATCCGTTGTACAACTTTCTCTCCCACCAATTCCGAATTCCTCCGTCTAGCCACTTGCTCATCTGCCATATAGATAATCCCACAAATTTTCAGCTGTTCAGTTACATCCCATCCAAACTCCATCCCCATCCTACCCCCCACCCAATCTCCTATCTCTAATAATTTCTATTTTGCTCTGTTGACACGCATGCCTGACGCCCCTCCAAAAAACCTCATTACTCTCTCCACCTTTCGCAAACCTTCGACATCATTGATCAGTATTGTTGTGTCATCTACATAACCAACTACCTCTGTGAACCCCATACCCTCCTCCTGTAATGTTGTTGCTTCCTCAACCATTCCATAAAACGGGTGTTGCATACATGCAAACAGAATTTGAGACATTGGACACCCCTGTCTCAAACCTTTCTCCATTTTCAACACGCTACCCAACCTACCATTAATTTGCACCTGAATCGTGGCTTCTGCATACAAGGTCTTCACCCATTTTATTATTCCCTCCCCAAAACCCATAAGCCTTAAAGTGTCAACCATGTACTCCCTATTCACACCGTCATAAGCATTCTCCCAATCAATGCCCAAAATTCCACCTCCCTTACAACCCTGCAAAAATTCCCTAATACGACTATGTCCATTCCTCATACTACGACCCGGAATCCCCAACTGACCCTTGTGCACCATACCACCTATTACCTTCTTCATCCTGTTCCCTAGAATCTTCGCAAAAATCTTATAATCCGTACACATCAAAGATATGGCCCTGTACGTGCTCAGTGTTCTTCCCTCGCCTTTTTTCTTTACAAGTACGACCACACCCGTCCTTTGTGACATTCCCAATTTCCTTTCCTTCAGCATAATATTCAATACCTGAACCAAACAAACATTTATGGTTTCCCAATGCACTATAAAAATCATTGGAAAGCCCGTCGATTCCCGGTGCTTTCCCCTTACTTAAATTGAACACCGCCTCTTTCACTTCTTTCATACTTATTATTCCCTCCAATCCCCCTCTGTCCTCCCCACCTTTCCCCAAGGCCTTCACCCCTCCTCTTTCTTTATTAACTATCCCCACGTTACCCTTTTCCCTTTTCCTTTTAAACCAATAATCCGCATAATTACTTATTCCCTCAGTTGTCACCAACATTTGCCCCTTAGTATAACCTTCCAAATCGTCACTAACCTCTAAAAGTATTATAGTGGACTCCTGTTGTCTAATGCGAAAACTTCTTAACACACTACCCGACGGTTTATCTCCCCATAGCACGGCATCCATACCTGCCCTTACTCTTAATTCATCAAATCTTTCATTATGTATTTCCCTTAGTCTCTCTCTTAGCCCTGATATTTCTTCAAAAGACTTCCCCTCCTCTCTTACATAACACTCATTGAGCTGCTGTTCCAAATAATTATGTAAACCATACCTCCACCTCGCCTCCTCCCTTCCTTCCTTTATATTTATAAAACCCCGCGATACCAGGTTTAGCCTCATTTTTCCACCAATCCAAAATACTCCCTACCCCATCCCTTGCCCTCCACAATTGTCTCCACCAGTCTCTAAACTCTTCATTCACCATCTCACTCTTCACCAACCTCGCATTTAACTTCCAGAAACTTGAATATACTTTTACCACTCCCTCCCAATCCAGCTCTACCAAAACTGCCCTATGATCCGAAAACCCTACATCCACTGTTTTTACCCCTCCTACACTAACTGCTCCCGTTATATAAATCCTATCTAACCTCGCTGAATAATATCTCCTAACAAAAGTGAAATCCACTCTCCAAGCCCCACTCCCCTCCACGTCCCTCACCCCTGCATCCTGTAAAACATTGCGTAACGACCGTAACACACAACCCGCTCCCCTTGGCTCCACGTCCCCCCCCCCTTATAACACAGTTCCAGTCCCCCACAATTACAGTTACTAGAGGTAAACCCCTTAAAAAATTCACCAAAACGTCTCTCACAAAATCCTCTTTTACTTTGATTATATTCTCTGCTGGCATATAAACCCCAATGAAACACTCAATATGCTCCCCACTCACCATCCACCCTCACTACCCTTCCCCCCCCTTCTTCCCACTTTATAATACGTTAGGGACTATTTTCCTTCACAGCCACTGCCACTCCCCCTTTTAACCTAACAGACCCACTTACATACAATTTATAACCCTTTAATGTCAAAGCACAGCCTATCTTATAATTATGTTCTTGTATAAAGCATACATCCACATTATATCTCCTCAAAAACCATTCCATCCATACTCGTTTCACTTCATTCTTCAATCCATTTACATTTACAGTTACTACCTTGAATTATTTTAAAAGTGGTGGTTTACCCTTTCTTCGTGGCACACACCCTCCTATACCGTCCTGCTGTATTGCGTCTTTCTTGACAGCTTGTTTATTCACCCCCCCTTCCCTATCCCTTCGTTATCCCTAGAACCATTAAACCCTTCATTACCCCTTTCCTCTTTCCCCTTATGACATACATCCTTTCTCCAAGATTTTACTCCTGTTCTTTGTCCTGGAGTAAGGACATCGTCCATCTCAGACGTTCCTGCAGTTCTCTTACGAGAACTCACCTCCCCACACACCTCGTCACCTGTCTTTTCTGCCTTATGGACCTCTGCCACAACGTTGTGCACATTAACATTAGTGCACACAGTATTCCTAACCACCTGATCGTGCTGCACTATCGCCTGCACCAGGTTACATCCGTCAACCTCCTGTCCCTCCTCAACGTCATGCAAAAAGGAACTAAGTACTTCCTCCAGCAAGCCATCCTGTTGGCCCGTACCATCCTCATCAGACGTCGATGTCGTCTGTCCCTTATCAACTGTTAGTGTTCCACTTTCCTCCATAGCCGCCTCAGCCCTATCCACTTCTTCACTCCATCGGCAAGGATTCTTGTTTGGCCTTACTCCTTCCTCCGACGCCCCCATAGCATTCCTCTGATGTAACATCACTGGTACCTGTTCCCTCCGTCCAGCTTTTTTATAGCACTGGGCCGCCATATGTTCAAAAGAACCACATAATCTGCAAGTCTTCCGCTGCCCTGAGTAGTACACGTAGACCTTCGTCCGGAAGACCTCCATAAATACGTATGATGGTATTGGCTGCCTCAACGTCATTTTCAGCGTAAATGATCCTTCAGGTAGCCCCTAATAAGGTCCATTTTGCCACACCCCCATCTCAGCTGAGTGGATTTTCCCATAGCTGCTGAACACCGCCATCACATCATGCTCTGTCGCCTCAAAAGGCACGTTTCGTACTTTCACCCACGTCACATAGCTGGACACATCATGTAAGCAGACTTCCACCATAGTGTTCACTGCTAGCCTCTTCTCTTGATATTTGTTGACTATGCTTGTGTAGAATCCTGCGTCTTTAAACTTGATGAAAATTCTCGACACACCATTTACCGCTACTCCATATAATTCTTCGGTCGGTATTCCATATACCTCACTGATGATCGCAGGCAGTAGCACCTGCATTGTTGTTCCTGAAAGCGTTACTCGCACCAATTCCACACAAACAGTGCTCACCCGGCGTCCAATGCGATCCGCCATGTTGTATGCACAAAACAGGAAAACTGCGCAGTAAACCAGTTGAATCAGGAGCCACTGCGCAGCCTGTCCGCACGGCACAATAGCGATGAGGACAATGACGAGGGTGAAAAAGTGGTATAGGGGAATGGAGTTAAGGGACTGTGAGATTGTACTACGAGCTTTGTTGATGGTAAAGGAACGGAGGAACATTCGCATAAGGGTTTTAAGTAGGTTACTGGGGGTACGTGCGCAGCTCCTGTAGAAGGTTTGCTCCCCATGTACTCATGGGAAAATATATGGCTCCGATTTAGTAAGTTGAAATTACGGCCTAGGGTGCGTGAAGTCATGTTTCGTTTTCTACATGGTATATTGCCGTCAGGGGCAATAATACGATCCAGAAGACTCGTGGAGGGAGGCGGGTGTGGGTTTTGTGGTGGGGAAGACACGGCTTTTCATGTTGTCTATTTTTGCGAAGGTTTAGAAGATGTCAAGAGTTGGTTGGGTAGGGTGATACAGAGGGTGGGAGGGAGAGGAGTGCAGGTCCTGCGCGCGTTAAGTCTCGACATTGGTGGATTAGACCAGGACGTTGAACGGGCTTTAGATTATATTGTGGATTACATTTATATTTCGTGGGTAATTCGGGGGAAAGGGGTCAGTGAGGTGAGAAGGCGTGTCCTTGCAATAACGTTTTATCGTACAATGTGTAGGAATAGGGAATTGTATGGGAGGAGGTGGGATAAGGGTTTTTCGGACGGTTATAAAAGGCTCACTATTGAAACCCTTGTGAATCTGTGAATAAATATACGGGCATGCCGAATAAGTTGTCGTGTAGGTCAGTGGGCAATAGCTGGCTCGTCTCTTGGGGGGGGGGTGAGTTGCGTGAATATGAGTTTGGGCATGAATGTTTTTTTAGTTGTTATGGATGTGTGGTTGTAGATTCAGGGGTTAGGGTTACTTATTGTACCTTTTGTGTACAAAATGACTGGGGTGCCTTTAAATATTTATGTTTTTGATGCTTTCCTTTGTGTAAAGACTCGTTGTATTCTTGAGTCACTAGTTTTCTTAGTTTTGTTTTTGATTGTGTTATGGAGGTCCAGATATTTGGGTATACAAACATGCATATATATATATATGCATGCTTTATCCCTTCCCTGTTACTGTTCAATCTAGTCTGTGAGTCACCAAAGTATTAAAGGGATATAACACGAGTCCATTACACTAAGTCGTACCGAATTTATCCTATAAATATTTCGCAATGTTGTGATTGTTGTTTGTGTTTCAAACGTAGTTAATAGGTATCAAAATTGAACACATATAGAATGGATGGAAATTGCTGACGATTAATATGATCGTCAATTTATATAATATTTATTATGTTAATGAATTTGTGTTAGAGTAAATCATTAGAATTTGTGTCGAAGTTGGAATTTCTATAATCAATTGTATATTTTGTATGCAAATTACATAAACTATTGTTTAATCATTAATGTAACATGTTTGTATGATGTGAATGTAAGTTATAATGGGTTTAGTGGGGTTTCCACCAGTGTTATATTTGTTGCGTAAACAGTTATATCTTTTGGTATTGTGTGTGTTTAGTCACAACTTTAGTGAAACGTACGTATGCGTTTTATGGTGTGTTTGTCGTATATATCTATTTGTATTAGTTACAAACATTTTTTCGGGTATTTATGGTGTGTATCTTGGTGTACTCTATAGAATATGTATGGTGATGCTATTTAATTTTTAAGCAGCCTTGTATTTATGATGTTTTAAATAAAAAAAAAAAAAAATTTAGTGAGGTAGTCCCACTTCGCAACAGCAGGTTGCTCTGTGTCTCCTCCCTCATTAACTTAGCTGATATATATCTTGAAAACCCATTAACACTTACAGTGTACAAGTCACCTCTCTATGGTAAACAATCTCTCTCGACAGTACAATGAACTTGACAACATACACATCTGCTGACGTTGATATATTTCGTTATCCATCAAGGATTATCATTGGCGGTTATTCGAATAGTGGCAACAAATCTTATTTCACATCAAAATTATTAAAGTTATACCATGAGAAATTTCATAACATTATAATATGCGGGGTGACATAAACCCCTTAGAACAAGATTCAGAGATATCTCATAAATTATCATTAAGTAAAGATATTATCGACCCACAGAATGTCATTGCATCATCCGATGAAAATTCAATAATTATTGTTGATGATCTATTTTTAAAAGCTGGTAACAGTGAAATTATTCTCGAATGTTTTACTAAAGGTAGACATCATAATATAAGCATTATGATGATTACTCAAAATATATTTCACGGAGGACGATATAGTCGTACCATGGCTTTAAACGCCACGCATTTTGCTTTATTTAAAATGAGGGATCTTGGACAAGTAGAGATTCTGGGGCGACAAGTTTTCGGTAAAAATAAAGAATTTGTAAATATATATAAATCTGCCATAAATCGATCACCCTTTGGTTATTTATTCATACACCAGAAGCATTAAATACACCAGAAGCATTACAGTTGCGAACCAATGTGTTACGTCAGGATTCCTACGAAATTGTATACCAATGGAGCGAACAAAATTAATTGAAAAGGTTTATAGAGATCCTGGTTCTGTGGGATCATTCTCTGGTGTAAACAGTTTATATGCAGCTGTAAAAAAAGATTGATCCGTCCATAACCTTGAAAGAGGTCAGAAATTTCTTAAATTCAGAAAGATCATATACTTTACATGTTCTTAAACTAAAGAAGTTTCCTGGTAGGAAAATAATTGCACCCAAACCCAGAGTGATATTAACCTGTGATTTGGGTGATATGTCTAAATTATCCAGATATAATGATGGATATAAATAAATTCTCGTGTGTATCGATGTTTTTTCAAGATGTTTACAAGCAGTACTCATGAAAAAGAAAGACGGACCGAGCACTTTACATGTCGTATATGACAAGGTGTGTCAGCTACTCCACTATGTAACACGTTACTGTGGGCGTTTTGAACAATCAGTTTTGTTAGCCAATGATTCTTGGGGATCAATATTGGATGTATGGCTTCTTTAGGTAGTGAAGAATTATGAATTTATTTCTAGAGGCAAGTTCTCATCCCATCCAATTTTGAGTTTCCATGCATCTTGCATAAGCATTTTACCTTTTATGGTAATTGGTGAGACGAGTCCTAGAGGATCAAAACATTGTGATACCTCTGACAGTAAACTACGTTTAGTGAGTGTACTGCATGATTTATTGTTTATCATTTTGAGACTCAAAGTATCTTCCTGTGTGTTCCAATTAAGTCCCAGCATATTGTTGCAATCAGGAATTTCAGTTTCAGGGAAATCTTCTTTGATAAGTTCCCTTAATTGCTTTGAATTAGTATTCCCCATCCTTAGAGGCATATTTGCTTCCTTCATCTCCTTGTTAGCTTCTCTGTATAAGGATTTCAAATCCTCCTCCTTATTCACAGTACCTTGAAGATTGTCCACATAGAAACTTTTCTTTAAGATTTCTTTGAAGGGACTTTCATATTTCTTCAAATGTGTATTTAGAGTAGCTTCTAGTAAGAATGGAGAGGATGTTGCACCAAATAATACTGATTTGAAACGATAAGTTTTCACAGGACTTTGAGGATCATGTGGATTTTCAGGCCACAAGAATCGAGTATAATCTCTATCTGTTTCTTGTAGTCCTACTCTTAAGAAAGCTTTGGAAATATCAGCCGTGTAGGCATATGGGTTTGTGCGAAATTTCATAAACACGTCTCCAAGCTTCTCAGTTAGTGAGGTCCGGTCATCAGACAGTCATTAAGACTTGCTACATCTTTATTTGCACGTGCGCTGCAATTGTATACAACACGTAGTGGAGTGGTTTCAGAATATTTTCTGACTCCATGGTGCGGGAGATAATGAGCTTCTGTCTTCAACTTGTCTTCGACTATTTCCTCAATGAATTTATTGTCCAACTGTTCTTGTATGATATTATCATAAACAGTCAGTAGCTCTGGATTCTTCCTGAGCTCATGTATTTGTGCTTTCATCTGTCCGAAAGCCATGCGATAATTGCTAGGCAGATGTGGTAGATTTAATTTCCATGGTAACCTAACCCAATACTGTCCATATTTATATTTGACAGTGTCCAAATATTGGTTATAAGTCTGAGACTCTTGTGGGCTTGGTTTATTTACATCAATACCTATCGCATCTAAATCCCACAACTTATCAACTGGTTCATTCATTTCTTCCAGTAAGGATCATTTTTGCTGTGGTTCATGATCAGCGGTTATTCTCGTAACTAGTACATTTTCCACTGAATCAATATCAGCTTCTTTCCCACTTTGAGAGGGAATGGGACCACATATCATGTGGCCTCCTGCTGTTTTTTCAGCAAGTGAACATCATGTTTACTTACTATATTTTGCACAAAACAGTGATAATAATCACTTCCAATGATTAAAACAATTGAACTAATTGTGTCCGTCTGTATGTCAGGACAGGCTAACTTGACCTTAGCTGCTTTCAGTGCTGCAACTGTTTCTTTTAATCATTGGATCTGCACAGTCTTAGGCAAATCATCTTCTACCACAGTTTTTACTGTTTTTTTTTCCTGTTTCCTAGACCAACAGTGATTCTGGCTAGGTCATATGTCTGTTTACCAGAATTGTGGAAAAAAACCAGCTATATCTAACTGTATTTTGGCATAGGGTTGTTTATTCAGTTTCTGCAACACTGTTCTTCTTATGAAGGACCTTTGTGAGCCTTGATCAAATAGTGTTAGCACATTGGTTTTGTGTAATTTATTAGATAACTCAACTCGAGCTATCGGGAGAGCAGTTGCTTTAAACTTATCTCTCACATTTAATGCTGTTGCTTGTTGACTTCCTGATTCTGTGGAAGTCTTCTGTTGTTCAGCAAAAGTATTTGGGCATAATGCTGTATGATGCATACCCTCGCATTTAAAACACTTCTTCAGTGAGCATTTTCCTCCCTTGTGTTCACCTAAACACTTGATGCACCTTTTCAGCTGATGAACACGTTGTTTACGTGCCTCCATTGATGTGTATCGAATACAGTACTGTGCCCAATGTGTTCCATCACAAAGTACACATTTTGGAGTACGTTTATGTGTGACAGTTTGTTTACTGTCTGTTGTATTCACAGCTTGATAAATGCCTATATGGGATTTCCCATTCTGTGGTTTAGTGGGAGTAGGTATACTCTTGATATACTGAGTTGAAGGTTTATTATCCACGGGGTTTGTGGATTTTTCATCTTGTCTCGTTGCTTGCATGCATGAAACTATTGTTTGTAAACCATTGCTAATTTCTTCACAAGTGAAATAGCGTTTATTGAACATAATATTTAATCGTTCAATAGTTTGTGGTGACAACTTATCCTGTACAATACCACTGATAAACCAATCACATTGCCTTAGGTCGTATTTAGCACCTAGAGATCTGAGACTATTGTCTAATGTGATTTTAAATGCCTGTAAGTCTGAAAAACAATGTTTGGGTGGCTTCAAGCTTGATATTAAGACTGCATGTCTAACTCTGGCCTTGTCAGCATCAAAGTAATTGTCTGCTAAGACACGTAAGGCTATTTGATAATTGCCTTTAACCACCGGAAATGACTTAATCAGTTCATAGGGTTCTCCCTTCACAAGACATTTTAGATAATTGAACTTAGCAGTTCGTGAATTTACTATGGATTGAAAACCACTAATGAATTCTTCGTAATTATGACCTTGGAAAATAGGTAATGACAAGGTAGGTAAACTTGGTAATGGTACACTTGTTGTTGTTACAGGTGTAACAGGTGTTTGACCACTAGTTACAGTAGGTCTCTGTGCCAGAGTTTTACGGCAGATAGCCTGTACTCCTGTCCACCTTAATTGTTGATTACTAAAAGTATCCAAAACATTTTTAATTTCATCCTCAGATGGATCTGATTCAAGAAAATCCTTTTCATAATGTGTATAGTCTGAATTAATTATTTCCAGACATTGTGTAATTCAAATTTGACCTCAAGATCATCAAAATCTATGTTTGTATCTTGAGTTAATCCTATACAGACTGAAATTAGATTTTCTAATTGTGTAATCTTAGTCTGTAAAGACTGAAACTGAGTTTTTAAACAAGCCATTTTAATGGTATACTGAAAATTCTAGCACCACACTTAGAGTGTTTAAAAAATACTGTACTGCTATACAGCTGAGTTTTGTTATGCTTAAGTCAGCAGTAATCGAGTCAGACACTAATGACCCAGTAAGCTTAACCTCAGGGTCAGTGACCATGAAGGCTGGTGTTTATGGCTTGAGTTTGCTGTGTCAGCTTGACCACGATAATTAATCGTAAATAACGATGTTATACAATTCACTCACTATTCACTATAAATGTCACTGTATAACTGTAAATCACACGTGAATATTACTTACACATATATAAATGTCAATGTTGATATAACATGTATATCTATAAGAAACTTAAACACAATCTCGTCTCTTAACCTCTGTCTATAAACATTATAAACACTATGTGTATATACACTCAAACTGAACATCAGTTGGGTTGTTGCTGTAGTCAGCGTTTTTCGAGCTTGGAGCAGTGGATGCCGGGTGCCATCCCCCGTTTTCTTGTTGGGTGAGTCACCTAGCTCCCGTTTTCTTTGGGTGAACGCTGGGTGAGCGCCCGTTTTTTTTTTGGCTGCCCATTCTCTGTGATTGAGTCTGGAGGGACTCATTTACACTGATTTATATTGTAAAACACTAGTTTTACAGCTTTTCTCGAAGGACCTTGGCTCGTAGGTTATTTGTACACTGTAGTACAACATATTTGGACCACAGTGTGGCCTTTATCCAGTTTGAAGGACCAAAATGTTGAGAAATGGTTTACCAGCTAAGATATAGTTAAATATAGGGAATACTTAGCTGATAAAAGACAGCAAATCCTCTACACAGCCGCCCCTGCAGACGAGGTCTTTAATTGTTGTCATGATCATCTCTCAACGCGCTGTAATAGATCATATTATGTAAACAATAAATTACCCCTAGGGGGTGTTATGTCAGCATATTTCATTCACTGATGGCTGACAAACTTACTTGTGTGGACTCAAAAGTCCACACCTCACTGCCGACTATAGGTTGATTACAAACTCCTTGCGACTCAAGAACTGCGCAGTCCCCCATACTACAAGAAATTCGTAACCTACCTTGCTCTTGTAGCGTGAGCTATGGTGTTCTTCACACCTTCGACAGGTATCGGTGACTTGATAGAACCTGAAGTGTCCTTGGATGTCCACGTCTTCCATAGTCTAGGAATATGCACACTGGTGCACTATGTTCCACAAGATTTGCCTTTATTATTCACAATCTTATCACTGAAGAAGCTGATCACACCTCTCTTAAGTGTTTATTGTGTTTTGTGAGACACTTTGTTCACACTAACGCACGGATCAGTGTTCTTTGTTGGTTATCCTGGCGTCAGTGTGACTCTCAGTAGAGTCAAAAGTAATCTGAAGACGTCACAACGTCCCACACCGTCATTGCCCCTAGCACATAAAGGAAAAGCTGACCTAGTACTTTTTCTTCCTTGCCACTTCCTTTGTGAAGCAAAGCAGAATGTTTGATTCTTGCTGTCTTAAGCATAGACAACAATGTACACTATCTTTACCAGGGTAATAAAGTGGGAGCAGGATTTTCCTTAATTGTCCTGCTAAGGTAAGAGATGGACTGTCTTTTATTAAACAACACTTTGCAACACTGGACCGCAAAGAGCGTCGAGCCACGTCGCATACTGGTACTGCATCTGGGATCAATTACTCACTGTAGCAGTAAACAAGATGCTTGCCCCTTCTGAGAGGGCTGGGCCCCTCAGGGCTGAAAGGGGCTGAAGGGGGCTGATACCCCCCTCCTGGAGAAAATTTCTCCACAACAGTGATGACGTGCACTCGCTAAACAAGCCTTGAAAATCACAAACATCTCTGATGAGGCTTCTCGCGTTATGAGCGAGAAAGGAAAAGTTGAAATTAAAAAAAAAAAAAAACTGAAACTCACTTACCTTTCACACTGCATCACTTACTGTATCACTAACACTTAACACGTAATATTGCGCACCGTAGCACACACATGCTGTCACTACCTCACCCAACACTAAACTGATCACAGTCACTGACATGTAAAACTGAGGCAGAGCGACTGAACCAGCTCATTCAGAACCACTGGTTCACCTGTTAAGTGTTTTGTTATATTTCTTTAACGAGGCTGTTAGTGCTCAAGACATATATTAGCTACTTATTTGAAGATGTTTTATTTATTAACAGTCCATTTTTTATTTATATTACGAATTTTAATCTAAATAACTATAGCTTCACTGACCAAAGTTCTTACTACCATTGTCACGTCTGACTCCACTAATGATCCTCACTCACCCGTGACGTCACTCATCCGTGACGTCAACTCCAAGTGTTGTACCTAACTTCTTGTCTAGTGTTTAAGCTCTGGGCATATGTCTATGCAACACAGAGTATATACTTAGAGTGTTGTATTTCTCCCAGAGTATATACATGCTGAGACATTACTTTAATGCCTATTTTAGTGATTGAATTATTTATCTGTCGGAAGGAGAGGTGCAGAGTAGTAGTAGTAGTAGTAGTGAGAATGTAGCCACTGAGAGGTCAGGTCCCTCTCAGATCCAACAGTTCTCACTTGGAAGGGTTGTCCAAGGCGTTTTCTGTACCAAGAGGCCATGTGTTGCACTGTTGCCTATGTGTCTTACCTACCACAGTAACAGGGTCATGAACTGACATATATAAACATTCAATGACTCAAAACCTAACTTACATATAAATTTTACATATAACATGACATATGACAAAGGCTCATTACAATTGAAAAGAATATATACGAGAAAATGTAACAATTACTTCCAGCCTTCTCATTAATCAATAAACCAAAACCTAACATCATAATCCTACTAGAACATCTACATACTTATCCCTAACATTACAGCTTTATATATACCAAAATACAAATAAACATACAAAGAAAACAGCTTAGATCTCAAAACCGACTCATTACAGTTACAATAAACCCGTATACAAAAATCTCAGACAAAAGGAATGCGTCTATAAACTGGCTAGATATATCTGTATACCATACAGCCAAAACTTACGTCAAGAACATAGCCATGAAAAACCAATATCAGGGTGCTGACAGTCTATAAGTACATCTTAACATACAAAAACCTAGAACATCACATGAACTAAAAAAAACTTCATATGGCAAAGAACAATACTGTTGTATAATGCTATACAAAGTACATTGAAATGACAATTGAAACAAGTAACGAAGAGGAAACATACAACAAGCATGTGTTGAATACATATAAACCTACACATCACATACACCACAGTATTATCTTTGTATAACAAAACTGTGTACATAGATAACAACATAATAATACGACTTAAGACTACTATGTACATAGAATAGTGTATAGTCCATGACAAAAAAAAAACTGGCCAGCTCCACAGGTGCTAGCACCCTTGGTCCTTACATTATTCACTCACGCATCACACATCCAACACACACGCAAACATTTGTTGTCATCCATTACCAGGGAGGCGACCCTGTTTTCACCCATGACTTCCCTGCCCCAGCAACACTTTCCAATCGTACCCTCCCCTCCCTCGTATATTACAAGTCTAATAAAACCTGTAACGTAAGTTGCCTATATCCTTCTGAAAAATCCCTCACCCACCTCCTCCCATAAACTTCTTTATTTCTACATACCGTTTTATAGAACGTTACTGCTAACACCCTCCTCTTCACCTCACTGACCTGTTCCCCCCGCAATCCCCACACTATATATATATAATCTGCCATAATGTATCCCACAGCTCTGATTACACTTTCCTCCCAACCCCCCACGTCGAGACTTAATGCTCTCAATACAGAAAGTCCTTGACCTTCTATCCTATATATCACCCTATTTAACCACCCCTTGACACTCCTCAGTCCGTCACAAAAATATACTACATGAAAAGCCGACTCCTCCCCACAACATATCCCCCCCCCGTCAACGACCCGTCTATCCCGTAGAACCACACCCGACGGTAAAATGCCGTGCAGAAAACGATACATTACATCCCGAACACGAGGTTGCAGCCTCATCCTACTCAACCTATTCCACATACTTCCCCATGCATACATGGGGAAAATTCCCTCTACAGGCGCTACAACCCTCCCGGCTAACAATCTACACAACCTACCTATTTTAACCTTTGCTGGCTCTCGATCCCACGCCAGAGCCCTCAACACAGTTTCACACTCATGCAACTCAACTCCTGTATACATCCGTTGCAATCTGTTATGGATCCTGGCCAAACCCCCCCCCCCACACTTTCCCTCATCACCTCCCTTTTAATGAAGACACATTTGACCCTCCGCTTTAAGTCCAGCAATCCCAGCCCCCCCTTACTTACAGGTAACATTACCACGTCCCTTTTAATCCAATCACAGCTCGAACCCCACAAGAATTTAAAAACCTTCCTAAGTATGTTGGTTATTGCTGGCCCAGTTAATGGGAACACGGCTGCCACGTGCCATACTTTGCTATACAGTAAGATATTAATAACAATGGCACGCTGCACAAGGGTCAAATGATAAGGTCGCAATGCACCCAAGCGTCCCTGAATCCTTTCTATCATCCTAATCGAGTTTTCCATGCGTGCCACAGTTAGATCGTCTGCATAAATAAGACCGCAAATTTTTAAAGAAATTCGCCTGCTTCCTCACAACTGCACTACCCCAATCAACCCTTCCTGCACAAGCTCCTAACCCCATAACCATGGATTTATCTGAATTTACCCTCATACCAGTTGCCCCTGCGAACATTCGTACTACCCCATCTAATGTGTCCATTGACATCCCCTCCCTGATCAGAACAGTTGTATCATCCACATACCCAATGAAAACTGGCCAAACATTCGCAACCTCACACCCTGGTCCCTCTACGTGACACATACGCTGCTCCACCAATCTATAAAAGGGGTCCTGTACGCACGCAAACAATAATTGTGACATAGGACACCCCTGCCTAAGTCCCCTACCCATTACAATCTTCCCACCCAATCGACCATTAATCTGTACCCTCGCCATTGCACCTCCATACAACGCCTCAACCCAACCCACTATTTCTTCCCCAAACCCCTGACCCCTGAGGATGGCTTTCAATGCTTTCCGATCCACTCTATCGTAAGCCCCTTGCCAATCGAGCGCCACCAAACCTCCCCCCCCCTCCCCCCCCTTTTGCCTCCACGAAATCCCTGAATCTGAATTTTTCCAACTTCAAACCATTGCTACGAGTCCTGTCTAGGCTAGATATTTTCAGCACGTTATTACATCCCCTTTATTTATTCCTGTCTTCCATTTATACACCTCAATCATATCCCCCCTAATACTACGCCTTTCTAGAGAGTGCAGATTCAGGGCCCTCAGTCTGTCTTCATAGGGAAGATTTCTGATACATGGGATCAACTTTGTCATCCTCCTTTGTATGTTTTCCAGAGCATTTATATTCATTCTGTAATACGGTGACCAGAACTGTGCAGCATAGTCTAAATGAGGCCTAACCAAGGATATATAGAGTTGAAGAACAACCTGAGGACTCCTATTATTTATTCTTCTTGATATGAGGCCAAGGATTCTGTTAGCTTTAATGCGAACACTTCTGCGCTGTTGTCTTGGTTTCAGATTTCTGCTAACCAGAACTCCTAAATCTTTTTCGCAATCTGTAATATTAAGATCTACATTATTTTATATATGACATGGTTATTTTCCTGTCCAACATTTAGAACTTTGCATTTTTCTATATTAAACTGCCTCTGCCACTTCTCCGACCACTGCATCAGTCTATTCAAATCATCCTGTAGTGCTCTAATATCCTCGTCAGAATGAATTCGAAGGCCTATTTTGGTGTCATCGGCAAACTTGCTTATGTCGCTCTTTATGCACTCATCAATGTCGTTTATGTAGATTGTGAACAACAATGGGCCCAACACTGACTCCTGTGGAACACCGCTCGTGATGCTTCCCCACTCTGATTTCTCCCCATTTATGCAACCTCTCTGCTGCCTATTTGTCAACCATGCCTCTATCCAGGAGAAAAATTCTCCTCCTATTCCATGTGCCTTAATTTTCCTCAAAAGTCTCTGATGTGGGACCTTGTCAAAAGCCTTACTGGAGTCCATATACACAATATCATATTCATTACCATGATCTACCTCCTCATATACCCTAGTAAAAAAAAGTTAATAAATTTGTAAGGCAGGAACGCCCCTTTGTATAACCAAGCTGAAATTCGTTGATTAATTTATGCTTTTCAAGGTGGCTACGAACTGCCTCGGCAATTATTGATTCCATAAATTTTCCCACTATGGAGGTTAGGCTTATTGGTCTATAGTTTGAAGCTAAGGACCTGTCACCTGCTTTAAAAGTAGGTATCACATTTGCCATTTTCCACTTATCTGGCTCCATGCCAGTTTGTAGTGATATGTTGCAAAGATTTGTCAAAGGTTTGCTAAGCTCTCTTTACATTCCTTTAGTACCCTTGTGTACAGTTCATCAGGACCTGGGAATGTGTTAGGTTTTAATTTATCTATTTGCCTAAGGACCAAGTCACTTGTGACACTAATCGTGCATAGTTTATTATTATTATATTGCATGTGTGTCTACTTTTCCATCGTGTCGGTAATGTATAGCATTTATCTCCATGTTATGTTAATATCTTATTAACAATGTGACATAATATTAATATAATAAAGTATATGATAAAATAAAATATAACATAATATAGCAAAGCATAATATTAGAACCCTCTCTACCAAGAAAAAGAAAACAATATAAAAGAAGGTAGGAAGCTTGGTGGCCAAGTTGGATCATCGGGAGGTAAAGTTTGTTGAGTCACCAGGTCAAGTCTTCCTGGAATACTTCTAACTTACATTTTTATTGTATTTTTATTGTCATTCAGTCGTAGAATTAACTGAATTGACAGTGGTGCATTGAGGAGTGTGTGGAGACTAACAACATTATCCATGGAAGCAAAGATGGGAATGTATGAGAGTATAGTTATACCGATGCTCTTGTACGGGTGTGAAGCCTGAGCGGTGAATGTTGCAGCAAGAAGACCGGAGACAGTGTGAAGCATGAGTGGTGAATGTTGCAGCAAGAAGACTAGAGACGGTGTGAAGCATGAGTGGTGAATGTTGCAGCAAGAAGACTAGAGACGGTGTGAAGCATGAGTGGTGAATGTTGCAGCAAGAAGACTGGAGACAGTGTGAAGCCTGAGTGGTGAATGTTGCAGCAAGAAGACTGGAGACAGTGTGAAGCCTGAGTGGTGAATGTTGCAGCAAGAAGACTGGAGACAGTGTGAAGCCTGAGTGGTGAATGTTGCAGCAAGAAGACTAGAGACAGTGTGAAGCATGAGTGGTGAATGTTGCAGCAAGAAGACTGGAGACAGTGTGAAGCCTGAGTCGTGAATGTTGCAGCAAGAAGACTAGAGACAGTGTGAAGCATGAGTGGTGAATGTTGCAGCAAGAAGACTAGAGACAGTGTGAAGCCTGAGTGGTGAATGTTGCAGCAAGAAGACTAGAGACAGTGTGAAGCATGAGTGGTGAATGTTGCAGCAAGAAGACTGGAGACAGTGTGAAGCATGAGTGGTGAATGTTGCAGCAAGAAGACTAGAGACAGTGTGAAGTATGAGTGGTGAATGTTGCAGCAAGAAGACTGGAGACAGTGTGAAGCATGAGTGGTGAATGTTGCAGCAGGAAGACTAGAGACAGTGTGAAGCATGAGTGGTGAATGTTGCAGCAAGAAGACTGGAGACAGTGTGAAGCCTGAGTGGTGAATGTTGCAGCAAGAAGACTGGAGACAGTGGAGATGTCATGTCTGAGGTCAATGTAGAGAATCCGTAGTATGGAAATTAGGAGGAGGTGCGGGATTATCAAAACAATTATACATGTAGAAAGGATGGAACGAAATAGAATGGCTTCTAGAGAGTATAAATCTATAGTGCAGGGATGGCGGGGTCGGGGTCGGCCTAGGAGGAGTTGGAGGCAGGGGATAAAGGAGGTTTTGTGAGGGAGATACCTGGACTTCTAGCAAGCATACATGTATGTTAGATGAAAGCAAATGGAGACAAACTGTTTTTAGGACTTGACGTGTTGCTTGAGTGTGAGCAAGGTAACATTTATGAAGGGATTCAGGGAAACCGGCAGGCTGGACTTGAGTCCTGGAGATGTAAAGTACAGAGCCAACACTCTGAAGGAGGGGTGTTAGTGTTGCAATTTCATAACTGTGGTGTGAGTGCGCCTCTGGCAAGACAGTAATGGAGTGATTGATGAAAGTTTTTCTCTCTCGGGCCACCCTGCCTTGGAGGGTCACCCTGCCTTGGCGGGTCACCCTGCCTTGGTGGGTCACCCTGCCTTGGTGGGTCACCCTGCCTTGGTGGGTCACCCTGCCTTGGCGGGTCACCCTGCCTTGGTGGGTCACCCTGCCTTGGTGGGTCACCCTGCCTTGGTGGGTCACCCTGCCTTGGTGGGTCACCCTGCCTTGGTGGGTCACCCTGCCTTGGTGGGTCACCCTGCCTTGGTGGGTCACCCTGCCTTGGCGGGTCACCCTGCCTTGGTGGGTCACCCTGCCTTGGTGGGACACCCTGCCTTGGTGGGTCACCCTGCCTTGGTGGGTCACCCTGCCTTGGTGGGTCACCCTGCCTTGGTGGGTCACCCTGCCTTGGTGGGTCACCCTGCCCTGGTGGGTCACCCTGCCTTGGTGGGTCACCCTGCCTTGGTGGGTCACCCTGCCTTGGCGGGTCACCCTGCCTTGGTGGGTCACCCTGCCTTGGTGGGACACCCTGCCTTGGTGGGTCACCCTGCCTTGGTGGGTCACCCTGCCTTGGTGGGAAACATACCATGTGTTAATAAAAAATAAAAATAAAAAATAATAATTATAATAATAATAATCTCACGTTACTACAAGTACATGATACAATTATTACAGACCAGCTGACATTGTTGACGGGATCCATCCATCTGAACAAGTGATAACAATAACTACTCACTACTAGGTGAACAAGTGATAACAATAACTACTAACTACTAGGTGAACAAGTGATAACAATAACTACTAACTACTAGGTGAACAAGTGATAACAATAACTACTCACTACTAGGTGAACAAGTGATAACAATAACTACTAACTACTAGGTGAACAAGTGATAATAACTACTCACTACTAGGTGAACAAGTGATAACAATAACTACTAACTACTAGGTGAACAAGTGATAACAATAACTACTCACTACTAGGTGAACAAGTGATAACAATAACTACTCACTACTAGGTGAACAAGTGATAACAATAACTACTAACTACTAGGTGAACAAGTGATAACAATAACTACTAACTACTAGGTGAACAAGTGATAACAATAACTACTTAACACTAGGTGAACAAGTGATAACAATAACTACTTAACACTAGGTGAACAAGTGATAACAATAACTACTTAACACTAGGTGAACAAGTGATAACAATAACTACTTAACACTAGGTGAACAAGTGATAATAACTACTCACTACTAGGTGAACATGTGATAACAATAACTACTTAACAGTAGGTGAACAAGTGATAACAATAACTACTCACTACTAGGTGAACATGTGATAACTACTCACTACTAGGTGAACAAGTGATAATAACTACTCACTACTAGGTGAACAAGTGATAACAATAACTACTCACTACTAGGTGAACAAGTGATAACTTACTACTAGGTGAACAGCAGCAACAAGTGTCAGGAAACTTGCTGAGCATATTATTACCACTGTCAGCCTCAGAGTTATCTCTGAGTTACCAGACCTTGCTACGTGGAGGCAAGTAGTTCGTATTAAGGTCCACTTACTAAGGTCCCCTCAGATATTCTCCCTTCCTCACTTCCTATCCTACACTCAGTAATCTTGCATCTAAGTCTTCCCCAGGTTCATGTGTCCAGGAGTCCATCTGTGTCCCCTCAGATATTCTCCCTTCCTCACTTACCATCCTGCATTTCCTATCCTAAACTTCCTATCGTACACTTCCCATCCTATACTAAGTCTTCCCCAGGTTCATGTGTCCAGGAGTCCATCTGTGTCCCCTCAGATATTCTCCCTTCCTCACTTACCATCCTACTCTTCCTATCCTAAACTTCCTATCCTAAACTTCCTATCCTACACTTCCCATCCTACACTACATCTTCCCCAGATTCATGTGTCCAGGAGTCAATCTGTGTCCCCTCAGATATTCTCCCTTCCTCACTTCCCATCCTATGCCTCCTATCCTAAACTTCCTATCGTACACTTCCCATCCTACACTAAGTCTTCCCCAGGTTCATGTGTCCAGGCGTCCATCTGTGTCCCCTCAGATATTCTCCCTTCCTCACTTCCCATCCTAAACTTCCTATCCTACACTTCCCATCCTACACTAAGTCTTCCCCAGGTTCATGTGTCCAGGAGTCCATCTGTGTCCCCTCAGATATTCTCCCTTCCTCACTTCCAATCCTAAACTTCCTGTCCTACACTTCCCATCCTACACTAAGTCTTCCCCAGGTTCATGTGTCCAGGAGTCCATCTGTGTCCCCTCAGATATTTTCCCTTCCTCACTTCCCATCCTAAACTTCCTGTCCTACACTTCACATCCTACACTAAGTCTTCCCCAGGTTCATGTGTCCAGGAGTCGATCTGTGTCCCCTCAGATATTCTCCCTTCCTCACTTCCCATCCTAAACTTCCTATCGTACACTTCCCATCCTACATTAAGTCTTCCGCAGGTTCATGTGTCCAGGAGTCCATCTGTGTCCCCTCAGACATTCTCCCTTCTTCACTTCCTATCCTACACTTCCTATCCTACACTTCCTATCCTACACGTCCTATCCTATATTTCCTATCCTACACTTCCTATCCCAACTTTTGCATCTAAGCCTTCCCCCGGGAATTCATCCGTGGGCCCCTGGATGTCTTCCCTTGAAGTCTGGTGATGCCTCACCTAGTCCTACCCCCCGGTCCATGGTCAGCAAGTCCCACCCCAAGTCCGTGGTTCCAGGTATACACCCTTCACCACTTCCCTGAGATCAGCAAGTCCCACCCCAGGTCCGTGGATCCAGCTATTCACCCTTCACCACTTCCCTGAGGTCAGCAATTCCCACCCCAGGTCCGTGGTTCCAGGTATTCACCCTTCACCACTTCCCTGAGGTCAGCAAGTCCCACCCCAGGTCCGTGGATCCAGCTATTCACCCTTCACCACTTCCCTGAGGTCAGCAAGTCCCACCCCAGGTCCGTGGTTCCAGGTATTCACCCTTCACCAGTTCCCTGAGGTCAGCAAGTCCCACCCCAGGTCCGTGGATCCAGGTATTCACCCTTCACCACTTCCCTGAGGTCAGCAAGTCCCATTCCAGGTCCGTGGTTCCAGGTATTCACCCTTCACCACTTCCCTGAGGTCAGCAAGTCCCACCCCAGGTCCGTGGTTCCAGGTATTCACCCTTCACCACTTCCCTGAGGTCAGCAAGTCCCACCCCAGGTCCGTGGATCCAGGTATTCACCCTTCACCACTTCCCTGAGGTCAGCAAGTCCCACTCCAGGTCCGTGGTTCCAGGTATTCACCCTTCACCACTTCCCTGAGGTCAGCAAGTCCCACCCCAGGTCCGTGGTTCCAGGTATTCACCCTTCACCACTTCCCTGAGGTCAGCAAGTCCCACCCCAGGTCCGTGGTTCCAGGTATTCACCCTTCACCATTTCCCTGAGGTCAGCAAGTCCCACCCCAGGTCCGTGGATCCAGATATTCACCCTTCACCACTTCCCTGAGGTCAGCAAGTCCCACCCCAGGTCCGTGGTTCCAGGTATTCACCCTTCACCACTTCCCTGAGGTCAGCAGTTTTAACCAGCCTTGAAGCACTGTCCATATTTGATATTACTACACATGAGTATTAACATCAGTATACGAAGGTAGATGTTATTACAGAGGGGGACACGCAGATAATCTGCGCTCTGTAATAACATCCTCCTGGACAGACTCGAACGTCGACTACCTGAGACATGAGAGATCTCTATCACAGTTCGTCCACCAAGAACTGGCCACTAGTGAATTTTTGGAACATATATTTATATTTAATATTGTTCCTATGTAAATTGTTAGCCTGATTAATTATTTAGTTGTATAAGTGCTTTTGTGAACGTATTTAGGTTCGTAGATTAGTGTTGTTGTGTGAACGTTAGCGGCGCGTGACGCATCAAGCGCTGAATTATACGAAAAATATGAAAAGAATTGAAAAATGAGTTAATGTTACCGAGAAAGAGCTGATGAATCTGGTAACATTTTGGTGTATGTCTCGTCTCTGTACGATAATTCTCTTAAAAGGTTACCGTAATTATAATAAATGAGGTAAATGCGTAATTGTTGTGACGTATACCATAACAGTAGTATATTTGTTGTAATTTTTCTAGACATTTTTCGTCATTCTTTTTGTTCATATTTTAGCTCCAAATGCTACAAAATACAAATTGGTAACCCTCTGAGTGGCTGCAGTTTGACCTGCTTCAACCACAAGTCTCTCAGTGTTGACTAACAGTCGACAGGGAGAGAAGGTGTGCTGCTCTGAGTGACCAGCAGACCCCCTAGTGACCCGTAATTTTGCCATATATTGTACAAATTTCATACACAATGCCTCGCCCGAAGAGACAGTATTCACATGCGATCAGCCGGAAGCGATTAGAAATTATGAAAAAAGCTAAAGAAAGGAAGGCAGCAGCGGCAGATAGAGCAGCAGACTCGTGGCTGCCACAACACTGGTCAACACCACACATTGTTTACTGCTGGGGAAATAACTGATGTTTCTGAAGACCAGTCACTTGTTGAACAAGTGAAGCGAAAGTGTAAGATGACCTGTGTAGCCAGCACCTCCATGGCCACCCAAGATGCCGGCAGCAGCACTGTGGCCATCCCAGATGTGGCCACCTCACGTGGCAGCGCCAGACCTAGAGGATTGAAGCGTTAACAAGGTGACTCATCTGTGGCCACCACCACCATTGTGGCCACAGTGACCACGCCTTTACCCATATATACATCTGTCTTGACCACACCTGTGGTTACGTATGTGACAACCTCATCACAAATGACCATATTTCCTGCGGCCACCCCAGATGTGGCCACCCTAGACATGGTCACCCAGATGTGGCCACCCTAGACATGGCCACCCCAGATGTGGCCACCACTGTTGCCAGCTCAGCTGACCCCCAGCTCAGCTGTCACCATCTCAGCTGACCACAGCTCAACTGTCACCATCTCAGCTGACCACAGCTCAGCTGACCCTGTCTCAGCTGTCACCATCTCAGGTGGAATCTGTCATTATCCTTTTGGCTGTTATCACTGAAAGGAACTGTACACCTAAGCAACCTAAACCTCTTAGATGATATGACTTCTGTAACCTGGGGTACCTTATTTGTACTTGCCCAATAGTTATCTATGGATGGGTATGGACAAATACCCATGGGTATGGACAGAATACCTATGAACTTCATGATTTCTTCAGAGTCAGTTACAGAAGTAGTATCTATGTTTTTTTGTTTGGCATGCAAATTTGTTTGATATGTGATGTTGTCTATCACATTTTGAGTAAAAAACTTGCTAAAATTATCAAATGCACAGATAATTTCAAGAGGCTTTTCATGTTGGTATATAATCAAAGAGTCATTTTGGATATTTTTTGCTCCATTGTGTCTGAGCTTGAACAGCTTGAAGAGTAAGCTCATCATGAAGATCTTCATCACGGTTCTCCTCGATCGTAATACCTTCCTTTCTCTGGGCTAATTTAGGCTTTTTGGATGGCCTATCTCCCTCCTCATCACTTGACACCTTTGCATCTGGTGGCAAGTATTCATCACTTCTCTTTGGAGGACTCACCATTAAACAATTTCTCATTGATCTGGAAGGACAATTAGAACGTTCTGTACACACCCAAAACACTACCGAATTTATATATGCATTAGAAAAATTATTATAAATATTTATTTACTGAAATTGCTAATTTGAACTCGAGGGCGGGGCCGTATATTTTCAGGCGTTTTTCCTTGCACTTTTTTCAGTTGCATGGTGCAGTCATATGCTTCACACACAATTTACTTATATATCCAAATATGCCTAAACTATTCATTTACGCACTAGACACAAAAATCAGTACTTACCGACATTGCAGACGGTAAAATCTAAGAGTATATGAGTGTAACTCGAGGGAAAAAAACTGCTCTTGACGACGCCAATGGGAAGCAAGCAGATGCCATCCCCACTTAACTGGAGCGACTCGCAGAAGGCTTGTGATTGGTCCAAACTAGAAAATGTGAATCCAGATGCACAGTGTGAGTAGGATGACTTGCACAAAAAACATGCTTTCACGCAAATATATATATGGGCGTGCCCGATAAAGGGAAAGACGAGGTGAATCACAGAGCTGATGAGGGGAAATAGGTGAGTGGTGCAATGAGGAGTCTGTGGAGACAGAG